>NC_067122.1:27876862-28119362 GCF_021347895.1 Acanthochromis polyacanthus | reverse complement strand
ATTTCTTATACACAGATGCTTTTGGTGTTTTTTGTTGTAAAATAAAACAAGGCATTTATCACTGTTGGAAATTATTACAGGTATTATTTGTAACACTTTCTAACATTGTATGGACAAAGCAATAAATCAGTTAATGGATAAAATCATTTGTATTACAGATGCTATCAACAGCATGTCTTGTTCATTTTATTTAGTTGTCGGCCTTGGATGATGAGGTCCAGTTACCAGGAGCACTAGTCTGCAGCTTACTGGTTCCGTCCTGCAGCTCCTCCACGCTGTCCTCCTCTCAACAGACCAAATCAAGTAAGATCTGTTTAGACTATGCAGACATCAACATGATCAGTATGTTATCTTTTGACCCATCCTAAAATCACAAAATAGAACATTTACTTTAAGTTAACTGTGTTTATGAAAATAGAAAATAATTACTGACAACTAGTACTTTTGGTGCTTTTATGCAGGAAAAGGGAACCAGGAAGCTGCTTTGGATCCTCTGCAGTATCTGGAGAGGTCAGAGGAACGGTTCTTGGAACAGATCGGAAGACACCAAGACGTGACCTCTGCCATTCTCCAGAACATCCAGAAGATGAATGAAAACCTTGGTTGCACTGATGGGACGCATGGCGTCGGTGCTGGAGCAACTGTCCCAGAATTAAACTGCATTGTTGACTATTGGCTTTTCTAGAAAATAAATCTTTTTTAGTACTTCACCTGTTTTGTATTTTACTCATGCACTTTGGGTGAATAAACAGAAATTTGTGATGAGAGATGCAAATTTTGTCTATAATCTACAGAGACTTTATTCAGTGTTCAGTGCACACTTTTGTTACACACATTTTGACAGATAAGCAGTTGTGCTTTTCAAGCAGATTTTAGTCAGAAACATCAGTAGCATATGTTTTTTTTACTGTTACACCAATCTAGGTAGATAAACTGCACTACTGCAGCAGACATATTATTGAAATGTGCTTCTATTATGTGTCTACATACACTGCTCACAAATAGTTATTCAACTTTTGGGTGAAATTGATGGAAAATATAAAAAGTGCATGCTTTAGTGATATATCATAAAAATAGGGTATTTAACTAGAAACATGCAATAGTGATTTCCTCATCTCAAAAAATTTATTGAATCAAAAGCTAACAACAGTGGAGGGTATGTCACAATAAAAATGTCTCAGTTTGGACAGAACAGCATCCTTCAGCTGAAATCCAGTACAATTGTGTCCCACCAGTGGCGTGATCATGGATGTGTCCAGGCAGCAGCTGACCTCTGCCTCGTAATTAGCCTTAAGACCAGCTATAAAGATAAACATAGATATTATCATTATCATCAACATATGGTGCATGTGTTTAACCTTTAAGCTATGTAGGGATGCAAATGTAGTCGAAGCTAAGTAGCTAAGCTAATGCTAACACGTTCAGTGTTCAGAATCAAAACATCTCTAAAAATTACCTGTTTTCTCAAACGTAGTCGCCGTTCCCTGTGACAACCATGAAGACAGATAATCACAGAAGAGCTCATCTGAAGAGCAAATGTCCAATAAGGTTCCTGTTTTTGTTTGCCATGTCCTTCCAGGGCTCAGTAGGAAAAAGTCTGAATATATGGAATGAAACTTTGAATAGATGGAATGAAAATCTGAACATTCTATATTCCGACTTTCATTATATATATATCTCAACTTTCATTATATATATATCAACTTTCATTATATATATATCAAGTTCATTATATATATATCAAGTTTCATTATATATATATCAAGTTTCATTATATATATATCGACTTTCATTATATATATATCAAGTTTCATTATATATATATCAAGTTTCATTATATATATATCGACTTTCATTATATATATATCAAGTTTCATTATATATATATATCAAGTTTCATTATATATATATCGACTTTCATTATATATATATCAAGTTTCATTATATATATATCAAGTTTCATTATATATATATCGACTTTCATTATATATATATCAAGTTTCATTATATATATATCGACTTTCATTATATATATATATCAAGTTTCATTATATATATATCGACTTTCATTATATATATATCAACTTTCATTATATATATATCAAGTTTCATTATATATATATCGACTTTCATTATATATATAATTTCCTAAACGGCATGCCATTATATATATATATATATATATATATATATATATATACATATACATACATATGGCATGCCGTTTAGGAAATTATATATATAATGAAAGTTGATATATATATAATGAAAGTCGATATATATATATATATATATATATCGACTTTCATTATATATATATATCAACTTTCATTATATATATATCGACTTTCAATGAAGGACACTCACCCGGACGAGAATTTTATTGAGTTTTATTTTGAAATCGGCCTGAAATACACAGACATTCAAGCAGTGCGATGCGCTAAGAGTCTGCCATGCAGACCAGCGATCCTGATAATGGTAAGTTTTATTTCTCCAACATCCTGCTGTTATCCTACTATGAATACGCTAGCTACAACAGTCCCACATCAGTATTATGAACGTTCCGCCAGCTAACGCGGTCCGGACACCGGATCACTGATTAGAGGTTGGCGTTGAACTATTGTTTGCCAGCCAGTTAGCCGCTGGTAAGCTAACAAGCTATGAAACAACTCCTTATAAAACCGGAGGAAAGCAGCAGCAATATTTCAGTCCAAGACCTGTATTCAGAACCTCCCACGCTGTTACACAATGACCCATTAATCATATTACTGAACTATATGGTTATCATTGAAATTTTCCTTGAAGAACCAGTGAACTCTTTGCGAACACATTTTAATTTATGTGTTGATTATGTTTCGTATCAGTAATACAAGTCTAAAAAACTGATTCAAATGATCAAGTTAACACAATGAAGTAAAGAGTACTGGTAATCTGCAGCTATTTTCATAATTTCAAGGTAAAATTCTGATGTGTGATTTTCTAGCTTTGCAGATGTGGAAATCCAATGCACTGATTTCTTATACACAGATGCTTTTGGTGTTTTTTGTTGTAAAATAAAACAAGGCATTTATCACTGTTGGAAATTATTACAGGTATTATTTGTAACACTTTCTAACATTGTATGGACAAAGCAATAAATCAGTTAATGGCTAAAATCATTTGTATTACAGATGCTATCAACAGCATGTCTTGTTCATTTTATTTAGTTGTCGGCCTTGGATGATGAGGTCCAGTTACCAGGAGCACTAGTCTGCAGCTTACTGGTTCCGTCCTGCAGCTCCTCCACGCTGTCCTCCTCTCAACAGACCAAATCAAGTAAGATCTGATTAGACTATGCAGACATCAACATGATCAGTATGTTATCTTTTGACCCATCCTAAAATCACAAAATAGAACATTTACTTTAAGTTAACTGTGTTTATGAAAATAGAAAATTACTGACAACTAGTACTTTTTGGTGCTTTTATGCAGGAAAAGGGAACCAGGAAGCTGCTGTGGATCCTCTGCAGTATCTGGAGAGGTCAGAGGAACGGTTCTTGGAACAGATCGGAAGACACCAAGACGTGACCTCTGCCATGCTGCAGAACATCCAGAAGATGAATGAAAACCTTGGTTGCACTGATGGGACGCATGGTGTCGGTGCTGGAGCAACTGTCCCAGAATTAAACTGCATTGTTGACTATTGGCTTTTCTAGAAAATAAATCTTTTTTAGTACTTCACCTGTTTTGTATTTTACCCATGCACTTTGGGTGAATAAACAGAAATTTGTGATGAGAGATGCAAATTTTGTCTATAATCTACAGAGACTTTATTCAGTGTTCAGTGCACACTTTTGTTACACACATTTTGACAGATAAGCAGTTGTGCTTTTCAAGCAGATTTTAGTCAGAAACATCAGTAGCATATGTTTTTTTTTTTACTGTTAACCAATCTAGGTAGATAAACTGCACTACTGCAGCAGATATATTATTGAAATGTGCTTCTATTATGTGTCTACATACACTGCTCACAAATAGTTATTCAACTTTTGGGTGAAATTGATGGAAAATATAAAAAGTGCATGCTGTAGTGATATATCATAAAAGTAGGGTATTTAACTAGAAACATGCAACAGTGATTTCCTCATCTCAAAAAATTTATTGAATCAAAAGCTAACAACAGTGGAGGGTATGTCACAATAAAAATGTCTCAGTTTGGACAGAACAGCATCCTTCAGCTGAAATCCAGTACAATTGTGTCCCACCAGTGGCGTGATCATGGATGTGTCCAGGCAGCAGCTGCCCTCTGCCTCGTAATTAGCCTTAAGACCAGCTATAAAGATAAACATAGATATTATCATTATCATCAACATATGGTGCATGTGTTTAACCTTTAAGCTATGTAGGGATGCAAATGTAGTCGAAGCTAAGTAGCTAAGCTAATGCTAACACGTTCAGTGTTCAGAATCAAAACATCTCTAAAAATTACCTGTTTTCTCAAACGTAGTCGCCGTTCCCTGTGACAACCATGAAGACAGATAATCACAGAAGAGCTCATCTGAAGAGCAAATGTCCAATAAGGTTCCTGTTTTTGTTTGCCATGTCCTTCCAGGGCTCAGTAGGAAAAAGTCTGAATATATGGAATGAAACTTTGAATAGATGGAATGAAAATCTGAACATTCTATATTCCGACTTTCATTATATATATATATATATATATATATATCGAGTTTCATTATATATATATATCAAGTTTCATTTTATATATATATATATATATGTCACATGGACTGCACAGATTCAGATACTTGTTACCAGCAGTCAAAAGACTGGATTTTCCACTGTTAAAAACGTCATGCACAAATGCAATGGGCGATGAAGGAAATTTATTTCCTCAATTTTAAAACCAACAACACAAGATAAAAACAATCTCTAAAAAAATAAACTAAAATCCTACTAAAATCTATTAAAAAAAACAGTCCCGTTGGGGGCATCCGATCAATAAAACAGAGCACACTGGTCTTTTTGAGGCTATGCTTATCTGGCCGGTGTGATAGTCCTTCAAAGGGAATATTCTCTGGGGAACAGGCGACGCAGGGCGATGAGTGACGAGCCGCACACTTCCTCCTTGGCCTCCGTACCTCCGAGTCCTCCTCACGGCTGGTCCGACGAGATGTAGCGCTGCGGAAGAGGGAGCGTCATTCAGTTTTCGACACACCATAAAAACAACCAACCACACACACACACACTGCTGGGTAGGATGGTTCGCGTCCCTTCACTTATCTGGGAATCTGCGTTGTATCAATCCTCCTCGGCGTCCGTCGCTCACTTCAGCCCTCCGTTCCTGCCTCCGTGCAGCCACGACGCGACTCAGTCCGCCTCCGTCCTCTCCCCTCGAACCAGCGCTGCTTACTGCATGTAGCGTGGAGTTTCTTTGGCTCGGTCCACTCTTGTGTCGCTCCACTTGGTTCCCCGTCTGTCCCCAGTTCTACTCACGGCTGCGCTGTTACTCCTTTGCTTGGTTTCCCCCTTGTGCGCTCTCTTAGTCCTCCGCTTGGTTTCCCCCTTGTGCGCTCTGTTAGTGCTCCGTTCCTTCGTCTGTTAGTCCCCTGTTCGCCCCCCTCCTGTTGCACATGTGTCCCTCTTTTCATCATCAGCTCAGGTAGCTCTGTCCAATCAGTCGCGGTCTCGCTAAATCAGTCCCAGCTGTCTTCACTAATTACAACTCAAAAAAGGAAAAAGAAAGATCACTCCACCCAGTAACATGCACACTCAAAATAAACCCATGCAACTACAAAACAAACATAACAAAATGACCACCGCAACCAAAATCATGCAACCACAAAATAAAAACCTAAATAATTAAAATAAGCACTCCAAACCATGCAACAAACTAACAAAAATACAACTGGTACTGTGACAGATTCCCCCCCTCTTTAACAATAGTCGTCCCGACTATTCATTCATAACCATACCTAACTGGTGCAAGTCCAAAAGTGGCTCGTTGTGAGCGACGAGGCTCACCACTGGGGGCTGCTGGTGCTCCAAGAAGGTCAGGTGGGTCAGCCTGAGCTGGCTCTGGGATAGGCACCATCTGCTCTTGTGGGGCATTAATGAACAGACCAGGAAGCCACCATGTGGGAGGGGGTAGCTCAAGGGGCTGGTCTCCTGATGGCTGCCTCGGCTCTTGTTCTGGTTCCTGGTCATCCTGTAACATATCCATGGGACACGTCCTGAGATTATTGCGGTGTACCGTTCGAACTGGCCCTTCTTTCCCCTCTGGTCGAACCACATAGACTGGGTGGTTTTCTCTCAGTTGTCTGACAACCACCAAAGGCTCTGGGGTCCATCTTGGGCCCAGCTTACCCTTTGCTCTCCTGCGGAAGTTTCGTACCAACACACGTTCACCTGGAAGCAGTGCCACTCGTCTTACCCTTCGGTTGTATCGTGCTTGATCTCTGTTTTGCCTTCTCTGGGTGTGCTCTTTTGCTACTTGGTAAGCCTTATGTAGGGCCTGCTGATGTCTTTTTACCCAGTCTTGTAAACTGTGGGCTCTATGGGAGGACTCAAGCCTGTCGCCCAATCCAGTGGGAGACGAGCATGTCTCCCGAAAACAACAAAGTGTGGAGTCAATCCGGTGGTACTATGGGTGGTGTTATTATAAGCCTGGAGAAGGGCTGGTAGCTGATCTGGCCAGTGCGCCTGGGCTTCTTCAGACAAAGAATTTAGCAACTTTAAAAGAGTCTGATTAAACCGCTCACAGGCTCCATTTCCCTGAGGATCGTATGCAGTGGTTCGGCTCTTTTGACACCCATAGAGCTGACAGAGATTACTCACCAAAGCCGATTCAAAAGCAGCCCCCCTGTCTGAAAGAATCCGTTCAGGACAACCAAAAGTCTGGATCAGGCGGGAGTAGAGAGCTTTGGCAGTAGTATTGGCAGATTGATCCCTTTCTGCACTGCAATGGCATACTTGGAGAATAGATCAATCATTACCAAGATGTAGGGGTACTGATCACCTGAGCGCCCCAGAGACAGGTAGTCCACCCCCACAACTTCAAATGGATATGAAGTAGTGATGGACAGTAATGGTGCCCTCACCTCTGGTCCAGCCTTTGCGCACACACACTGAGGGCATGTTTCAGTCCACTCCTTTACATCCCTTGTCATTCTCGGCCAATAGCAGCGTTGCCTCAGGGCTGTCAGGGTCCGTTCACTGTTGGGGTGTCCCATCTCATTGTGGTAGTCTCTCCACACTCCTTTTGTTTCATGTTGGGGAATAACCACCTGGAAAAGCCGGAGGTCAGAACCTCTTTCCATGTGAGACCGTTTCAGTACACCATCCTGTAGTACAATTTTACCCCATTCTTTCAGCAGCTGCTTCAAATACAGAGATGCAGAGTCACATACCTGGGGGTGAGGCACCTGTTGGTCCTTCCACTGCCGAATCTGGAGGAGGTCAGGGTCACTGGCCTGACGGTCACTCCAGGTGTGATCCGCACCAGCCAGAACCTGGTTTGTCCGTACCAGACTGGCTGGTTCACTCTGCTCCGGCAACCGGGATAGGGCGTCTGCATTTCTGTTTTGGGTACCTGGCCGATATTTGATGGTGTACCTGAAATTTGCCAGTTGAGCAGCCCAACGCTGTTCCACAGCCCCAAGCCGTGCAGTCTCCAAATGCACCAAGGGGTTGTTATCAGTGAAGACTGAATTCTACACCATACAAGAAATCTTTAAACTTCTCGGTGACAGCCCATTTAAGAGCTAACAGCTCCAGTTTAAAAGAGCTGTAGTTCTGGTCATTCCTCTCTGGGGGGTGGAGACTGCGGCTAGCATAGGCAATGACTCTCTCCTTTCCATCCTGCACCTGAGCAAGTACTGCCCCTAAACCCTCAAAACTAGCATCTGTATAAAGCCTGAAGGGGAGAGAGAAATCAGCATAGGCAAGGACAGGTGCATTTAACAAAGCCTCTTTCAACCTGTCAAAAGCTTGCTGGCACTCCAGAGACCAGATGACAGAAGCCGTCTTCTTTGCTGTCGAGGCAGTACCACGGGTCAGAGCATTTAAGGGCATAGCAATCTTGGAAAATGCAGGTATAAAACGTCTGTAATAGCCAGCAAAACCAAGAAAAGATTTTACCTGTCTGACGGTCTGAGGTGTTGGCCAGTCTCTCACAGCTGCAGTCTTTTCTGGATCAGTAGCTACTCCATGCTCACTGATCACATGGCCCAGGTAAGTCACTTTTCTTTGGAACAGGTGGCATTTTTTGGGTTGCAGTTTCAGCCCATGTTGGTGAAGCCTTTCAAACACTTCTTCGAGGTGCCTGATATGGCTGTCAAAATCAGGGGAAAACACCACTACATCATCCAAATAAATCAGTAAACAGTCATTCACCAGGTTACCCAGGCAACGCTGCATCAGTCTCTGAAAGGTTGCTGGGGCATTGCACAGGCCAAATGGCATCCTCTCAAACTCGTACAGGCCAAAGGGGTGGTGAAAGCAGTCTTCTCCCGATCAGCCGTGTCCATTTCCACTTGCCAATATCCACTGGCCAAGTCCAGGGTGGAGTACCACTTGGCTGCTTTCAGTCCAGTCAGTGACTCCTCAATACGAGGTAGTGGGTAGGCATCTTTGTGGGTAACTGCGTTTAACCTCCTGTAGTCGACACAGAACCTCCAACTCCCATCTTTCTTTCTCACCAGCACAATAGGGGCTGCCCAGGGGCTCGAGCTCTCCCTCACTACACCAGTGTCCAACATATTCTGCAACAAGGCTCGTAGTTCAGTGTACAAACTTGGGGGGACAGGGCGGTATCTCTCACGGCTTGGGGGAGCTGAACCTGTTGGTATCTGGTGTTTGACCACACCGGTCCGGCCGAAATCTTCGTCATGGCTAGAAAACACCTTTGACCATTTCCTTAACAGGTTTATCATCACCCCCTGCTGCTCACAACTAAGTCCATCTCCCTGTAAAGACAAGACTGGATGAGGCTCCTGCGGGTCTGTACAGTTTTCCACTCCTACTCGCCTTACTGACACTTCTACCACATCTGGTGCCACTGTACTAATAACTAATTCTTGCTCCCCTTGAATGTCTGTATCTGCAATCTCTGTTACCTGAGCCAATGGCTGGCGTTGGGGGACCTCAACTGGATACGGGTTAGGGTTACAAACTCTACAAGGCACTCTGCCGTCCTTCAGATCAGCCAGGGTGCGGCCCACACACCACTCTGTGTCACCATTAAGAAAAGGTTCCACCATAACAGTACATACTTTCTTAGGAGCACTTTCAGATACCTGTAGCCACAAAACCATCTCTGACTGCGGTGGGATGATGACTGGCTGCTGTCGTGTTAGCTTGGCAACTCCTTGGTAGGGGGGAGGAGGGCACTCTGCGGCAGCTCGCTGACACTCCACAAAGGCACGAGACCAGAGGCTTCCAACAGTCGGAGGCACGGTTGTTTTAAATGCTGAAAGCCCTGGGTGATTACCCTGGGTGAGAGCATGCCAGACAGGTTTAATAATGTTCATTCCAAGTATGCCCTTCTCTGAACCAAGGCATTTATCGTCAACAACAATCACACCCTTTTCAAAAACCTGAACACCTCCTACCACACAGTCCACCAAAGCATAGCCAATATAGGGGATTTCAAGGTTGTTTGCAGCACGAAGGGTCAGCCAAGGGGTGGCATCAACACTCGTCAAACAGGTGCCTTGGAGGTGCTTTTTATACAAACTTTGGCTCAACAATGTAACCTGTGATCCAGTATCAAGCACAAATGGTATCTCACAACCATTCATTCTCACCGTCACATCATGACACTCACCCACCAGGACGGACCTCGGCTGCGATCTGGGCACCTTATCTGTGCTGACTGCCCCCACTGCTTGGCCCTCAGCTGCAGGGGGAACTAAAAATCCTGAGGCCTAGATGAACGTTGGGGGCAGTGACGCTGGACGTGTCCAGCCGTACCACAGCGCAGGCAGACAGGCCTGCCTTGTGCATCCCATTGGTAGGTAGAGGTTACTGGGCGCCTTCGTCTCATTTCCGGGACCTGGGAGATAGCTGTGTGACTACTGGAAGGGAAGGTATTAGAGGTTAGAGGCACTTCTTTAGATGCTAGATGTGCTTTTACCTCCCCATTAAGTTGGTTGAAAGGGCCTTGATCTGCTCCACCATCTCCTTCCTCATCTCTCCCAACAACTCCTGCTGTAATTCAGCTTGTATCTGTCCTTTTAATTGCTCTATGTTCATGGTGGCATTTCTAGGAACAGCAACCCTCTGTGCCAAAACGGCCTCCTCCCCCTCTTGAGATTCCAGTTCGAGGGCCCGGGCCTCTTTGCACAAGTCATCAAAGGTCATACGTTGGTTCCGCCTCAACTGCCTGCTTAGCTCTTGTTTGATTGATCCAGGTTGGAGACCGACCATCAACTGGTCCAACAACAGATCATCACTTTCTTCTGTTCCTTCTTCATCTCGTTCCTGCCATCTGCTGAAAGACTCCCTCAGTCTGAGTATAAAAGCACTTACATTTTCAGTGGGTTGTTGTCTACAATTAAAAAAACTAACCCGCAGCTGAGCTTTAGAGGCAGGCCTAGCATAAAGTCTGTGCAGCACATCTAGCACCTTCTGTCCAGTATTTTTATCTCCAAGGCTAATGAGCTGCAGTTCTCGTTTAGCCTCTCCTTCTAAGGCACCTAGAATAAAATCAGCCTGCTGTTGCTGGTTCAGTCCTTGCGCCCTCAACATGGCCTCCACCTGACTCTTCCATTCTATAAATTTTGCTTTGTCACCAGAAAATTTAGGAATCCAAGCAGCCCCCAGAAACCATGGCATCACAAACTGAGCAACCGTTGGAGAACCACTACTACTCTGAGCTGTGTCCATTTTTGTATATATATATATATATTTTTTTTAACAGTGGAGCTGGTATCCTGCTGACAACGCCAGAAAAGCCGTACTGTCACATGGACTGCACAGATTCAGATACTTGTTACCAGCAGTCAAAAGACTGGATTTTCCACTGTTAAAAACGTCATGCACAATGCAATGGGCGATGAAGGAAATTTATTTCCTCAATTTTAAAACCAACAACACAAGATAAAAACAATCTCTAAAAAAATAAACTAAAATCCTACTAGAATCGATAAAACAATCTCTTAAAAAATAGACTAAAATCCTACTAAAATCTATAAAAAAAACAGTCCCGTTGGGGGCATCCGATCAATAAAACAGAGCACACTGGTCTTTTTGAGGCTATGCTTATCTTGGCCGGTGTGATAGTCCTTCAAAGGGAATATTCTCTGGGGAACAGGCGACGCAGGGCGATGAGTGACGAGCCGCACACTTCCTCCTTGGCCTCCGTACCTCCGAGTCCTCCTCACGGCTGGTCCGACGAGATGCAGCGCTGTGGAAGAGGGAGCGTCACTCAGTTTTCGGCACACCATAAAAACAACCAACCACACACCCACTGCTGGGTAGGATGGTTCACGTCCCTTCCCTTATCTGGGAATCTGCGTTGTCTCAATCCTCCTCGGCATCCGTCGCTCACTTCAGCCCTCCGTTCCTGCCTCCGTGCAGCCACGACCCGACTCAGTCCGCCTCCGTCCTCTCCCCTCGAACCAGCGCTGCTTACTGCATGTAGCGTGGAGTTTCTTTGGCTCGGTCCACTCTTGTGTCGCTCCACTTGGTTCCCCGTCTGTCCCCAGTTCTACTCACGGCTGGGCTGTTACTCCTCTGCTTGGTTTCCCCCTTGTGCGCTCCGTTAGTCCTCCGCTTGGTTTCCCCCTTGTGCGCTCTGTTAGTCCTCTGTTCGCCTCCTCCTGTTGCACATGTGTCCCTCTTTTCTGCATCAGCTCAGATAGCTCTGTCCAATCAGTCGCGGTCTCCGCTAAATCAGTCCCAGCTGTCTTCACTAATTACAACTCAAAAAAGAAAAAAAAAGATCACTCCACCCAGTAACATGCACACTCAAAATAAACTCATGCAACTACAAAATAGAAACATAACAAAATAACCACCACAAACAAAACCATGCAACTATAAAATAAAAACCTAAACAATTAAAATAAGCACTCCAAACCATGCACTAAAATACAAACTAACAAAAATATAACTGGTACTGTGACATATATATCAAGTTTCATTATATATATATCAACTTTCATTATATACATAATTTCCTAAACGGCATGCCATATATATATATATATATATATATATATATATATATATATAGTGATTTTACTAGATAACTGTAATTTAAAAAAATAAAACAGGGACATTTTTATAAATAGCATTTAATTTTTTTTATCATATTTTTTACCATATTTCATTCTATAGCAAAAATTATTTTTCCTTTCAAATAATGACAGATATGTGTAAAAAATACATTTTTTAAAGTACAAAAAAAATCTAAACTGTGAAAGAACAAAGTGCCATTTGCAACATTTGTTGTGGACATTTTTTTTAATACTGTTTGGACAATCTTTAATAATAATAATAGACCTTTTTCCGAAACGTCATCATCGAACGTCACCGCCGGTCACCGGCCCTAGCAACGCGATTCCGCCATTTTAAGAGGGGTATGCTTTGCCTTGACGACCATTACTTTCCCACGTTTCCCTCCCGATTTGAACGACCAAAAGCAGATATGCCCAAAACCTGCGCTGTTTTTGGCTGTAGTTCTCAGTCATGGAGCAACAAGAACGTTTCCTTTTACAGGATTCCGACTGAAAAGGGCCAGAAAAGGAGTTTATGGCTCAAAGCATTGAGGCGGATTAACAATGATGGAACCACATGGAGCCCACAGTCAAAATGGTCCTATGTTTGCAGTCAGCATTTCGTCAATAGTATGTTGTGTTTCATGCAATTATTAACCCTTAACTGATTTTCTGAAATTATTAATTAATAAGCTTAACCCGTTGCGCTTCAGTGTCCCGCCCGCGGTACACTTTGAAATCTGCATAAGCAATTTGCTAAATGTCTGAAACTGCAAACACGATTATACAAACACTGTACGCCGATGGAAAGCTTAGATTCTCATGAATCCGCCGATATAAACCACTTTCAGATGTGATTACCACAGCGGGTAATATAAACACATTTGTCCGACAAAAACGAATATCCATCCATCCTTTCTCTGTACACGGCTTCAACATACACAGCGCGACTCACATTTCCGGGTTCATTATTACACACAGATGAAAATATTCCACAAAAAATGGCCATAATCCAACCTTGGACATCCAGACGAAACAAGCCAGTAACATATTTTGTCCAAAACATGTCTTGAAGTCGGTATATAATCCACGAATAGGTCGTTTTCAAGGAAATGCACCTCGCGATGCACGTCCAATATTCCCTGTATTTCTCGTCATATTTTTATTTACAAATAGAATATTACCGATTTTTTTGTACTAAAAGTGGCTGGAATTGACTGCAGCTTATGATGTCTATAATTATCTGAAATGTTGAGGGCTAGCTACTTAACTTAGGCTAGTGCTAGCTGTGCTTCCCACAAAAAGTCAGGGGTCTTTCTACTCACACTGCTATTTTTAAACCTTCTCTCCTCCCTTTCGTTCTGCTAACTACTATGCTGTAATCAGCAGCATTGTCCTCATTATTGTTAGCACCTCATACCCTTGGGCCCAGGGTGGGTAGAGCTCATTTACAGGTATCTGACTCTTAGTTTTGATAATGCACATCTAACTAATATACATACACTACTTCCACTTGAAATTAAAAGGTGTAATGGCTCACCCCGTTAGCTTAACATTAGCTTAGCATAGCGGAGCTGGTGTAGCCATATCTTACAAAGCATTTATCATTCTGACATTGACCTGTATGCACAAAAACGTATAAATATAAGCATACCTCAAAGAAAACGTATGAGTCCAGGCTTTTATAAGTCTTCATCTTCTCCATTGTGTGGATGCCTGGGCTGTTGATAAGGTACTCGTAAATGGAGTGCCAATGAAGATCTGGACACGTAGTAGGGTCGTTTTCCCATGAAACCAGAGGAATTTGGTACGGACATGACTGCAAACCAACCAGTTCTATTTTTTCTTTATACCGTAGCTTGGCTTTTGGCTCAAGATTTCCGAAATAATCACCAGACGTTTTTCTCCGGGTCAAAACCGCGTGGTTTCGGCGGTCAAATCATGGTTGCTAATGACTTTGTTGCCCCCTCTTAAAATGGCGGCGTGCGTTGCTAAGGAAGGTATGGTCACGTGTCCCCGACTCTGACGTCACTGCGAAAAGGTCTATACATCAAATTTATATAGCGCTTTTTAGGACACTCAAAGACGCTTTACAGACAGATAAGCAGACAGATTAAGAAAAAGCTTATTAATGGTTAAGCAGTTTAAAATAAAGTAAACTTTTATTGTACTAGTTTTCATTTGAAATTTAACAAAACAGGAAAAATACAAAAAAAATGAAAAGTTATTTTCATTCTTCAGTCCATAATATACATTTTTTTTCTTTCAAAAATGGCAGATGTCGGAGTTCCAGTGGTGACGATGTAGGAGTAGGTCGCATGAAGAGGTGTCCTGGTTGAATTGTCAATATATACCTGTAAAACACGGACCACGGTAATAACATAAACTTGGTCGAGAAATGAGTGGTTCTAAATCTAAAGAGAGTAATACATCGAGCTGCCCAGTCACTCGTGGCGGAGCGGCTACTGTAGCTGGCAAACTTGCTAAAATGGCAGCCGTTAGCCCAGATGCTAGCAACACTCCTGGTCTCAATAATAACTCGTCCGATGTTTTCTTAACAACCCAGTTAATCTCAGAACTGGAGAAGCAATGGGCTTCGCTTCGGGATGACATGTCAGTATTAATCCAGAAGTCTGTTAAACCACTGTAGACCTCGGTGGATACACTTCGTGAAATGGTGAATAACTTTAATGGCCGCCTAGGGAAACACTGGCCGGGGATAACTTTGAGCGCATAACAAGCACGGAAAAAACAGTGAAGATTCTGCAAGCCCAAAACAAGCCTCTTCAGGACCGCCTCAACGATCTTGAAAATAGGTCCCGTAGAGTCAACCTCCGGATAATTAACATTCTCGAGGGCAGTGAGAAGGGCTGGGACCCGGTCGAGTTCATATCTGACCTGCTGATGGCAAACCTCAGTCCCGACGTCCTCCCCAAGCCCCCGGAGCTTGAGAGAGCTCATCGCTCCCCAGTCGCTCAACCAGGATCCGGAGGTAGCCCCAGGCCTTTTGTGATATGCTTCCATCGTTTTCAGGAGAGGGAGAAGGTGCTTCACTGGGCCAGACAACACGGACTTAAACATCGTGAATCAAGCTGCGAGTGTACCCTGATGTCAACACAATCACTGCAAAGAAACGAGTTGCTTTTAACAAAATCAAACTAGCCCTCTACCAAAAGGGAGTGAAGTTCAGACTTCTCTTCCCTGCCCACCTGCAAGTTTCATATGAGGAGGAAACCTTTACTTTTGAGACTCCAGAGGACGCGCATGCTTTTTACAACGAGCGAGTGAGGGACAAAGAGTGAGACGTAGTAGGCTGCTGTGGTGGTTCCCGTTGTCGCCTCACCCTGTGCTTTTATTCTGCCACGTTAGTTTAAAGGAGACTTTGCCCACTTGACACTGTATGCTGCCCTGTGGACTAGCTGTTTTACAGACGTCTTCATGGGGGTCATGGTAACCATGGAAACGGGTAAGTGCATGTGCTGTGAGTGCAAGCACAGACTTAAAAGTATTTTGTTCTGTATCATTGGAGACTTTTTCTCCCGACTGTGTTATTTGGATGCCATATATGACGCTATAACCATTTTCTTTCCTTTTCCCATCTTTTTTTTCTTTTTTTCTCTTCTTTTTCCTGATTATGATGGTAAACATGCTACATTGACATCAATGAATCTCTGGTTTGGTTGATGTGCCTTGGATGTATCTGTCTGATTTCAACGTTGTATATTAGGCAATTTGCGGAATTATTTATTCCCCTCTAACCCTTTATATTATTATTTTTTTCCTACTTTCTTCCCCCCTCTTTCTGTGACATGTGCTATCCAGCAGCAGAGTTTGTTGTGGGGGCCAGTCTCTCTATTTGGGGTGATTACTGTGGCGAAATTGTTATTGGCCGGTTTGCCTTAGTAAAATGTTGAGACTAATGTTAAATTTCTGTCATCATACATTGTTCTTTAAAAAATATGGTGTAAGTACTTGTATTGTTCATCTGGTTGACCTCTTGATCAAGAAAAGGTTATGGAAGCAGAAAGCGTTATCCTGTTAGGATTGAAGATGCGGACACGTTTGGTTTGTATTAGAGGGAGAGGAATGGGAGAGATGTGGAGGGATGGATTCAGGGTTTTTTTTTTCTTCTGTATACTTGTTATGCTTGTTGTGTGTTTTGGTTTTGTTTGTCCTCCCTTTTTCTTTGGCTCGGGAGTCACGTCAGGCCTGGGAGAAGTATCGCTCCTTGTTTCTCTATAATATGACAACCCAGGGCAAGAATCTTCGCTTTATCTCTTGGAACTTGAAAGGTGTCAACAACCCCGCTAACCGTAACAAGGTTATGACTAGGGATGGGTATCGTTAGGATTTTTATGAATCCGATGCCGATTCTGGTTCTGCTTATCGATTCCGGTGCCAAACGATTCCTTAATACAATTCCAAAATAGTAAAAAAAATAGAAGGTCAATAGTTTATTTAACTAAAGTAACTTTATTCCTTAACCTTTAGGAAAATTTGATTCTACAAACTTAGGCCTCGTCCATTTCCAACCTAAATCACACTGTTTTGTTGTTAAGAAATCAGTAATACAGTGTCGCAGTGGCAGAAATACACAAATACAAGAGCTGAAAATATTTCAAATGAATACAGAATGTCTGTATTGTGTTTATTTTATTGTATAGATTCGTCTTGATTTAATTCTATACAAATTCAACCGTTTTATAGTTTGCATGTCATTGACGTTTGCAGGGAAATATAAGCCTACACAAGACGAAATATGTATTTTTGCCACAGGATTTAGGATGGAAATATGCAACGTTACATTATTTAACTTACCTGAATGACGGAGACTCAACGACCGAGAAAGGATGTAGTCCTTTCACTACAAACTTGGTTACCGCACTGTGACACTCCTCAGCTTTCTCTTTTGTCAGCCTCCTTTTCGCCAACGTGAACGGTGTCTCTTTTGGGGCTGCTGGCAAGGTGCTAACGCTGCTTGTAGCAACATTAGCACTGGCTGTGTCGGTCCGCAGAAGATCGAACACTGTACAGTCTTTCAGCTCGATGCCATGGAGTCGTAAATGTCTCGTCAAATTTGACGTGCAGCCTGTCTTACAGCTAATAAGCTTATGACGTATGTTGCACTTTCCTTTTTCATCTCTTTGTCTTTCAAAATGAAGCCACACTTTAGAGCGTTTCCCATGGTCCATAGTTAGCAAAGTTTCTCCGGTGTTGTTTTTTTTCCCCCTTTACGTGACTATGTCGCACATTCACGCTATCAGCGCTATCAGCGTAACAGACAGGTCTCCCAGAGCCCTCTCGCTGAAGTTTCCTGGCAGACACGCAGCCATTGTAAAAAAGGTTATAAGTCCGTCCAAGAACCGAAAAGCAGAACTGAAAGTAAATATTTTTTATGGGTACCAGGTACCCGCCGTTTTTGATTCGGTTCCTACTTCGAACCGAATTTCGATACCCAACCCTAGTTATGACCCATGTAAAGCAACTCAGGGGTGATATTTTCTTTCTACAGGAAACTCACCCCTGCTCTTTAGAAGTTAACCATATTAAGCGACCCTGGATACAGCATGTGTTTCACTCTAAATTTCCAGCAAGGGCAAGAGGCGCAGCTATCCTCATACATAAGAATGTTCTGTTTGAGTTGTCAAATTCCATTGAAGACCCTAATGGCCGATTTGTGATTATTACTGGCAGACTTTGTGGCTTGCCTGTGGTCTGGGATGGAGATAACCCTTTAGATAAGATTGTTTTTCCTAAAATAGACGAAAATTTGTGTCAAATTTGTGTCAAAATTCTACTGAAGAAATGCAAGAGGCTAGCCTAGCCGCACTAGATCCAGCTCTTAAAACACTAGGAACGCTCGACAGGGAGGGAGGCGGGCTAAAAGGTTGTCTTTCAAATCACTCTGCAGCAATTGGGTAGGTATACGACCAATCAGCGCAACGAATAGGCTGACGTAGTTCCGAGAGCACTGGATTGTGGCTAAGTCCCATTAGCTTCCCAACCAGCGGAGCCAACTGGTATATTAAGGATTTGCCATATCCCGTCGGCATAAGTCCAAATACATCTTTCTTCTCAATGAAACACTTCAGTGCCGTCCTTTGTTTATCTTTCAAGTTGAATTTTAGCTTCAAATCTTTAAGGGCTGTGGCCAAAGCCGAGTTGAAAGATAACTGTTTATTGTGCGCCGGTGGTTTCTGTCAGAATCGTCGCGCCTCTGTCATCACTTAGTTACGCACGCCTTCTGACTTTACACTTCATGATGATTCATCCGGCCAGTTTTAGGAGAATCCAGCCTCGAGCCTTATGGAGGGCAACTAGACCCACCCTGGCAGAGAATTAAATTCGTTGCCGTGGGTTGTCTAGCACGGCTAGGCTAGCAAGAGGCTATTATGTCACTTCAAAATGGTAAAACTCCAGGCCCTGATGGATTCACTGTGGAGTTTTTTAAGCTGTTCTCAGTAAATATTAAATATAAATATTATCAGTGCTCCTAGCTCTAACATTCCGGAAGTGATTGTCTCATTAGATGCAGAGAAGGCCTTCGACAGGGTGGAATGGAGATTCCTTTTTTTTTGTTTTGGAAAAATTTGGTATTAATTCTGATTTTATCGCCTGGGTCAAATTGCTCTACACCAGCCCAGTCGCCTCTGTCCACACAAATGGACTCAAGTCTGCCCCATTTCCTCTTCATCGTGGAACCAGGCAGGGCTGCCCTCTTTCCCCCTCTTATTTGCCATAGCCATTGAGCCTCTAGCCATCTGGTTGCATCAGGAGGGTGGGTTTGAGGGCATCACCAGAGCTGGGAAAATTCATAAATTGTCGTTATATGCTGATGACCTCCTTCTATACAAGTCTTATCCAGCTGCCTCTCTCCCCATAGTTCTAGATATATTCGACAAATTTGGGAACTATTCTGGCTATAAACTTAACCTCCACAAGAACGAACTTCTTCCCATTAATTCACTGGCAAAAAATATTCCCTTGTCCTCTTTCCCTTTCAAATACGTTTTAGATGGATTTAACCCGTTAAAGTACGGGGTATATATTACAGGGGGTATATATTACAGACTCAATTAATTGACTTTTCTCCAAAAATTTCTCTCCTCTCACTGAGAGGTGTAAATTACATTTTGACAGATGGTCTGGTCTCCCACTATCCCTAGTAGGTCATGCTAGCTTAGTTAAAATGGTTGTTTTACTAAAGTTTCTTTATCTGTTTTCACATATCCCCATTCTTCTTAAAAAGATTTTTTTTGGATCGCTCGATCGACTCATTGGCTCCTTCCTATGGGGTAATAAAAATCCACGCATCAAAAGATCAGTGTTACAGCTCACTAAGGCTCTTGGTGGCTTAGCGTTGCCTAATTTCTTACACTATTACTGGCCCTGTAATATTCTTGAACTTTTGTACTGGATTACCAACACATCAGATGAAGAGCGTCCTGCATGGGTAGATATGGAACTGGCATCTTCTAAACTTTCTCTCAACTCCCTGTAACTGTCTCCAATTTTACCTCAAACCCAATGGTAACTAACTCTGTTAGGATTTGGATTCAAATTAGGAAAAGAATGGGCCTCCACAGGGCTTCAGACCTTTCACCTATTGCAAACAATCATCTATTTTTGCCCTCTTGCACTGATTTAACCTTTCAGACCTGGTCTGATAACTAAATTTAAGGACCTTTACAACCAAGGGACTTTCATGTCCTTTTCAGAACTGTCAGAGAAATTTGACTTGCCTAAATCTCACCTATTTCATTTTTTTCAGATAAGACATTTCATTCACAACCAAAACCCCAAATTCCCTATTCGCCCCCCCGAAACTCTGGTTGACTCACTGTTAGCTTTTGATCCTGAACAGAAGCGACTTGTTTCCAGCATTTACAGCCTCATCAATTCTACCATTGACAGTCCAGCTACTGGTTCCAAGGTTTCATGGGAGCAGGAGCTTGGAATCACACTGCCTGATGATTATTGGCAACAAGTCTTACAGTTGGTTCACTCTTCTTCAATTTGTGCGAGGCATGGCCTTTTACAATGTGAAGTTGTACACAAAGTTCACTACACTAATTCAAGGCTATCTCGGGAGATATTTTACCCCAAGGTAACTGATTCATGTAATAGATGTAAACAATGTCCAGCCGACCATTCCCACATGTTTTGGTCCTGTCCCAGGCTATCCACATTATGGTCTGAAATCTTCAGAACTCTCAGTACAACACATAATAACATCACTATTTCTCCTGATCCTCTATTGGCATTGTTCGGTACTCCCCTGGAGCCTCTTACCTCTAAAGTTGTACAAACTGTTCTTGTCTTTACCAGCCTACTGGCTAGGTGACTCATACTCCTCAACTGGAAAAACCCTCAACCTCCATCTCATGGTAGATGGGTGAAGTAGGTGTTACTGTCCATTAGACTTGAAAAGCTTAGATTTTCCCTTCATGGTTCCCTGAACTTATTTGAGAAGACTTGGAAACCTCTCTTAAATTATATTGAATCTTTGACATCCGTGCCTGATTGTGACGACTGAGCCCTCCCTTCGTTTTATTATTTGTTGAAGTTTTTAAAAAAAAAAATTCTTAAGAATTTTAGTACCTAATTATTTTGATTATACTGTTTTATGCCATTTACCCACTTATTTATCACTATTTTCCTTTTGTTTTTGTATTTGTTGTATGTATGTTGTGCTGGTTATACACTGAGAATGCTTTTTTGGGATAGGATGGAGGGGGAGGGTGGGTGGGAGAGAAAAATATATTGGAAAAAATGATCATTTGGAAGCCCTCTGCCATACTGTATCATATGTCATGTTGATGTCATTGAAATTGCTTCCAATAAAGATAGTTAATTTAAAAAAAAGGCAAATATCTCTAAAATAACACTTTCATAAAATGCATTTATCATTAATGATTTAAATGCAGAAATTAAATGTGTAATCTTTGTCAAATGTTGTAAAGAATTGAATTCTCATTACTAAACATATCGATTTTTGATGTCTGACATGTCAGTGTAAATTAATTTATTGCAATTTTATTAGTTATTATTTGGAATTTAACAAAACAGGCAACTTTTTAATTAATTTATTTTTTAAAAAATTTTGAACAACAAAACATCCATTTAAAAACTTGATTTTGTTTTCCCAGTCTGAGTCATTCACCAAAATGTGTCCAGTTCTTATCTGTCTGTCGTCACATTCTGGCATCAGAGTTTCAGTGATAATTTTTTGCGGTGATGAATCTGAAACCAAAAACTGCTTGGTTTCTAGTTGTAGTATTGATCCTCACTTATGATATTAACCTATATCATGAGTTGATCTGTGGTCAATCGGACACAAATAGCAGGTTGACAACGTCCACAAGGAAACAGATAGCAGCTGTGAGCATAATAGCAGAAGTCAGAGTGTCAAAAATTCTTGTAAACCACACCCCTACTCTCACAGGAAGCCCCACGTCTGCTGAAATCCCCACTACAGCAGGCAGACAGAGGCAGAGAGAGGCAACACATATGCAGATCAAATCGAGTGAGAAACAGGAAACGGCACAAGAGAGGCAACAGACAGATGGATAAATAATACAAAGGAAGAGATAAAGTCAGAGAAAAAGAGTGAGAGACTGAAAAGTGAACTCTGTTAGAGAAGGAGAAGGGAGGGGATTGAATGTGCCAGCTGATGCTTCACCCTTCTGCTTTCTTGATGCTACAACGGCAGGAAGACTGAGGTGAGAGAATGACCTTCAATACTACAGCAGAAAAACAGTGTGCTTTTGTGCAGCAGCTGGATGCTTTCAGTGTGGAGTCATGCCTCATGGGGGATCTCGTGTGTCTCCACTGTGAGGAATGCCTGTTATGTTGAGGGTGTGTGTGTGTCTGTAGAGCCAGCGTCAGGGTGTCCATGTGAGTGTGTTTTGTGGAGATGGCGGCATGTTTTGAGGGAGCCCAGGTGCTCGCTGCTAAATTTTTGGGTGCTGATGCATGAGGCCAGATGTCGTGTCTGAGTGGGAAAGCTGTAACGTTCCGACAACCCACGGAAAGATGAATCATGGCAGATAGAGTGATATGTTTCCATTGGTAAGATCTGAGGTAGGGGTGCAGCTAATATCAGAACTAGAGAATGTTAATTCATCCCTAACTCTTTATACACCAATCTCCAGCTGGAACTCTTCAGTTTCTCTCATATATGCAAATATAAACTAGCTCCAGATACATACAAACAGGTTTCTGTTGGACTTCAGACGGATTTGTGTTGATTTTACATGTTAGTCCACTGCTGCCAACCACAAAGAGGAAATGAGCGCTAAACTGATGACTGTATGGTTATTGCTTTAGTATTATATAGACAGTAGCACATGGTACGTGCAAAAGTAGCTGCAATAAGAGAGGAGCTTCATTAAAACAGTATCACACAGGTCAGCAGTCACTGGAGCTAAAAGCCAGTCTGGGGACTCTGGAAGTCTACTGGGAACTGAGAAGGATTAAAGGCTGTCAGGGAGCTGTGGAGGAGTCCAAACTTAAAAAAAATCCCCTCTTCACTTCCAAAAATTCCACTGCTTGTAGATGTCACTGATGGGAAACTGCACTTCAGCGCAAGTATTTAGTGCTGTCACTTGATTTTATGCTACTTTATACATTTATACTACTGCATTTTTGAGGCAAACATCACAGTTTATGTTCCTGAAATCTTCATTAAACAACAACTGAGCTTCTCTTCTAGGTTCTTGAAGGTGTTTCCCCTTGCTCTTTACTGAAGCTCCCAGAATATGGTCTAAACAAATCTACACAGACATATTGTAGTTTATACTGCACTGCATTTTGGAACATAGACAGACTTGTAATAACCAATACATTGCTAAAAGACAGTGGTTCACCACCTTCTCAGGGCCCTTTTCAAGGTACTGAAGCCAATTCAGTTATTTTCACCTTGTCAACATGATCATATGGTGTTTTTGTTACATGCAGGAAGACAAATCAAGCATGAAACAAGCAGTCAGCACCACAACTGAGCATTTCCACCTTGAAAATACAGTGTGCTGATGACAGTCCCAAAAACACAAATTCAAACTTCCGGTTTTTCATACTTAACAAACCTAAAGAGACATTGCTGTCAACTAGCAGGGTGGAACGTTCAGTATCATTACTCTTCCTCAGAATCGGTTTCATGTTTGAGCATGTGTGGCTAGAGTACTCCAATATTACAGCTTGTCATCCTGAGTTGTTTTACAGTGTCTGAGCACAGTTGTAGGTGAGCTGGTGTGCTCGAGCCAACTTCTGGGTTGGCTCCTTTTAAATGGCCATTTAAGCCTCAACCACCAGCACAAACCTTAAGTGCTGACAGAAGGTAGGATGGATCCATGCTGTAATGCCACTTACATCAGATTCGGACCCTTTCATCTGAATGAAACAGCAGGAATCAAGACTCATCAGACCAGACAACGTTCTTCAAATTGCCCGTTGTCCAGTTTTGATGAGCCAGTTACCAATGTATCCTCACTTTCCAGCTCTTAGCTTATAGGACTAACACCCGTTGCTGTCTGTAAACCATAGAAATGCGGGAAACCCCAATATATCTGCTGTTTCTGAAACTCTCAAACCGCCTGGTCTGGCACCAACAATCCCATCACATTCAAAATCACCTTGATTCGCTTTACTGATTCTTGGCTTAAATGTCAACAAATCCTCTTGATCATGTCTACATGCCTATTTAGAATTTCTGCCATGCAATGCTGAATAATATGAGCATATGTAGCCGAGATTTGTTCATTTCTTCCTTCCACTCCATTGATCATCTCACGCCAACTTATCTTTGCAGGAAGTGAACCACAAACTTAAGTCTTTAGGGTCATTCCGTGTGTTTTCACCAGATGGTGGTTGCCACACCATCTTCAAATTAGTCCTAAATTTACATGCCATTAGATAGTCACAAAAGTACTTTCTATGCAAAATTGTAGGCCTGTAGCTCAAATAGTTTCTGAGTTGTGGGGGTCTGAAATTTTCAGAATTTGGGCTATAAAAAGCCTTGTCAGCGTTTTTTTCATCTTTAAGTGGTTATTTCTCAGCCTCTAGACATACCAGAGAGCTGTGAGTTGGTAAACAAGGCCTCTGCATGTAGCTAGTGCCCCACAAACATCCTCAGGTGTTTCCCTACACTCTGCAGGCCATGGGGGCTTGATAAAAATGCTAAAAAAATTGAGAGATACCTACTCACGAGTGGAGTTTGGGACCTTAAAAGTACTAGAAATACTGCACAAAAGTGTTCTAACACCCCTGGGTTCCATTCTACACAAACTTGTGTGATAACTTAGCAAACTGGAGCTTTCTAGGTACCTCAGTTTGGAAAATATGAGCTCCCAAAGTTGGACAGGATTTTTAATTGGCTATTTTTGGTGGCAAAAATCTCAGTGTGGGACAGGTACCAGAGACCCAAACTTTTTCTACGAGACAGTTCCATCTGTCTTCTATCACTGTACAAAAAAGCAGCAGGGTTATATTTGTAGTGACTGAGATATTCTTACTCAAAATGGGATGGGTAATGTCAAAATCGTTTTTTGCTTTTCACTACTTTAAATTGGGATACAAGTATTAGTAGTCATTCCAATGGTAGTATTATGTATGTTTTGTTCTTTTTGAAATGTTAGTTGTTAAAGGTGACTACCTTCAAAAAGTGTAATGACATGTTGACACCCATTTGCAATGCATACATGTAATTATGACATACACATACAAATTACATGTACTAACTTGAATTCAGGGAGCTCTGTAGTAGTTCATGGTTGATTAATTTAAAAATAACAACAATAATGTTGAATTTTACAGTATCAGTGCAGTGGGATTAAACATGTTAAATTTAATTGTACAATGTCATGTTACAAGCAAACATGACAGATAATATTTTGCTACCTACAAGCAAAATAACCTATACCTAAGTTAGAACTTAGGTATAGGTTATTTTAACAACTAACATTTCAAAAGAACAAACATACATGATACTACCATTGGAATGACTACTAATACTTGTATCCCAATTTAAAGTAGTGAAAAGCAAAAAACGATTTTGACATTACCCATCCCATTTTGAGTAAGAATATCTCAGTAACTACAAATATAACCTTGCTGCTTTTCTGTACAGTGATAGAAGACAGATGGAACTGTCTTGTAGAAAAATTTTGGGTATCTGGTACCTGTCCCACACTGAGATTTTTGCCACCAAAAATTGCCAATTAAAAATCTCATCCAACTTTGGGAGCTCATATTTTCCAAACTGAGGTACCTAGAAAGCTCCAGTTTGCTAAGTTATCACACAAGTTTGTGTAGAATGGAACCCAGGGGTGTTAGAACACTTCTGTGCAGTATTTCTAGTACTTTTAAGGTCCCAAACCCCACTCGTGAGTAGGTATCTCTTAATTTTTAGCATTTTTATCAAGCCCCCACGGCCTGCAGAGTGTAGGGAAACACCTGGGGATGTTTGTGGGGCACTAGCTACATGCAGAGGCCTTGTTTACCAACTTACAGCTCTCTGGTATGTCTAGAGGCTGAGAAATAACCACTTAAAGATGCAAAAAACGCTGGTGAGGCTTTTTATAGCCCAAATTCTGAAAATCTCAGACCCCCACAACTCTTTGAGCTACAGGCCTACAATTTTGCATAGAAAGTACTTTTGTGACTATCTAATGGCATACAAATTTAGGACTAATTTGAAAATGGTGCAGCAACACCCCCAAGGAATATCTGGTCATTTCACCTGGAATGACCCTTTAGCTAAAGTAGGTAGATCCCCAGCTATAGCGGTAAAATGGTAGTAAAGTGCAACCAAGTATCAGTATTAATCAGTGAAAATCTACAGAATGACAACGTTTACCGTTTTTGTGACCTGTGCTTTAGTAGTGTAATTATAATCAGGTGTCAGTAAATCTGCAATCTGATGAGAGGTTTGTAAAGAAGATAAAGCAAAGCGGGATGCAAGATACAAGTAACAATGACTGTTACTAAAGTAGCACCTTGAGTGTGGCAAAAGCAACCACCAAAAAATATAAATACATGTTTCGAATATTCAGAAGGTACAATATAGTGTTAAACAGTTGTCTTTGTGGCTTGTGAGACTTAAAACTAGGATAGAGAGTTTTTTAAATTGGTATCATTGGGCAGAAAATGTCATACTAACCCTGACTTCTGCAGTTTCTGGCTCAGGCTAAGAGAAGTTGCTACTGGCTGAAAATCTCTGGCCAAAGATTAGAAAATCTAGGCAGAGATTATAGCCCATCACAAGTGAGTTGTGGTTTATTTTTTACCCAGAGCAGGTCAGAAGGTGTGTCAGTAGCAACAATCCATGGTGAGAGCAGGATGTGGTAGTGCAGTGGGTTAGAGGGAGGGCTAAAATATATGGCCAACTGGCAAATGAATGTTGACTTTAAGCTCAACTGTCTTTGAGTGTTTTAATCAGAATCAGTTTTAATGGCCAAGTACACAACATACAAGGAATTTGGTTTTGGCAGGAAAATAAAAATAGCAGTAATGAAATTAAATATAACACAACATATACAGGAATTTACAGCTAGAGGGGTGCATTTTTGTCTGTTGGAGTTTGTCTGAGGAGTTTAAAACAGAACGAGAAGAGCTGCAGTAAAAGGGCGCATATTTTCCAATCATGGCGTTTGTTTGTCTTTTTATTTGCCTTTTCCAGACATCTGCAGACTGCAGCTTTAGATGCCACACTGACTCTCCTACTAACTCTTCAAGCAATACCATAGCGTATTCAGTATTTCCACCTTGCTTTTTACTGAAGCTCCCAGGAGTACCATGAAGCGTAAAGTCCACTACACTTTGGATGAAGATTGCTAAGGTTAGCAACACGCTGTTAAAAGGCAGTGGTTCACAATCTTGTTTTTTGGTTCATAACTCCTTCTCAGGATCCTTGTCAAAATGTTGATTGAGTTCTTTCTACTTTTTTAACATGTCCATTTAGTGTTTTTACTTCATGCTTTAGAACGTATCAAGATGATATCAGAGCATATTTAAATATTTCCACCTTGAAACTGCAGAGTACCGTTAACAGCCACAAAAACAGATTTATACTTCTAGTTCCATTTCTAATAAACCTAAAAAGTCAGTCCTGTCAACTTGCAGGTGGTTTGTATGATTACTCTACTTCAGAATCAGTTTCTGGCTCAAACAAGTATGGCGAAGGCACTCCAGTATAACAGCTTTCCAATGTGTAGTGGAGATTAGTTTTTTTGGGTTTGAGCAAAGTCGTAGGTGAGCTGGTGTGCTCAAGCAGCAGTGAGTGTGAAGTAGTGGGTGAAGAATGAGGGGGAGGGTTTTATAGATCTGAAAATCTTAGAGGAAACAACATTGTGAAGTTACAGCTAAGCCATTTTAAAGCAAGAGGAGACCATTTTCCTATAATAAATTTCTAAATATGTAACTTTGATAGACAGAGATGAGTTTTTAGGGATTAAATCAACCACCAGAGGGGGACTTTAAAGATGTTTCCTGGATGATATAAAGTTTCCACTACCAACTTTCCTTTGGGGTTACTGAAATGTTCTCAAAGACCAGCAACTCAGTAAAAATAATGGTATTATCAGTTCAGTGTCCTCTCTGTAAAATCTGTTTAGTCCAAGCAAGAAAAGAGCCAAAAGCGGGTCAAAAATGAGGTGAATATTTATAGCTGAATGGTTCATATGAGTCGTGGCAACAAGTGAATAAAAGCACACATTTGAACCACCAACTCATGTTATGAGCGGTGGGCGTAACACACCTACAAGCTGGAAGTTCTGTTCCAGATATTACTGTGCGTTTCCCACTGAAGTTAAAATCGGTATCTAAACTTCATCAAGGTTTAAGATCACCCTCATATCTTGAAACATCTTCTGAACAACTTTCGTTTTGTGCAGGTGGTGTGTCATACAACACGAAGGTCGCGTTATCTATTTTGCAAACCAACATGAAGCATTTCTCAGCAGAGATGGCAGGTTTATCTGAGAAGTTAACCATTTGCCTGCTAACCGCGCTTGTTTCACTGATGCTGAGGCATTTCACAAAGGCTTATTGTCAGCTAAACCCCGCAGCTGGAGATGTTCAGCAGTGAACACTACGTGGGAGAACATAGCATCACCTTCTCTGTGGGTATACCTATTTACATTAAAGGTCACCACAAACAGCTGTGGTCACAAACATGATTTGTCACTTCATACATAGGTACAAGAAATGTACAACAGGCCAAGGCTGAAAGGTGTCACTGTGTTTGTGTGTGTGACTGTGCTGTACAGTGTGATACGTGGCTGATGGAGAAAGGCTCTTTTTAAAACCTAATGGTTATCTGTGCAACATGCAAAACAGGCAGCCAACACGGCTTGATTTACAGACTCACAAATATCACCCTGCCGTCATTTATGTCACCATGCACTAGGAAATAGGTGACCAGTTTACTGCAGCGGCACACAACGACATCTGTGTCACAAGAGCAATTAGGAGTTTTTACTTCATCTGACCTACACATTTGTAGACTGAGGGAGGACAGAGACAGGACTTCTCTGTGTGAGGTGACAGTGCAGACAATTTTCAGTCTGTTTTTCTTCAACTTTAACCCTATTTTCTCTCTACCACCAGATTATGCTTCAGGGACTAGTAGCAGCTTGACACACTGACAACTTCAACCTCACCAAAGGACATTGTTCTTCTCGTGTGGCATGCTGCAGAGAAGGAGCAGCACAGGTCACGGCATAAACTCCTCTTCAATATAAAGGACAGCATGGAAGCTCAAACCGACCCTACGCTATCCGACTACACTCGGCTCCCCTGATACAACTTCATCGACATTAACGTGGCTGGGCTCACAGTACAATGACCTTTGTTAACCAAAGCTGTGAAAGCAGTGACAATCTGAGGACATACCAGCACCATGTGTATGCTGTGGTGTACAGCGTTATCTTGGCACCGGGCCTGCTGGGTAATGTGTTGGCACTCTGGGTGTTCAGGGTCTACGTCAGAGAAACCAAGAAGGCTGTGGTGTACATGATGAACTTGGCTTTGGCCGACCTACTGCAGGTAAAAACCTTTACTTATCTTTTGCACTTCATACTCTAGTGCTTTATTCGTAGTATTACGATGATCTACTTCTTTTTTTTTGTAATTTAATTCGTAACCCCACTAATAAGCATTTATGAGTAATCCAATTTTGCTTAAAACAATGATGTAATTATATGATGATAATGCAGTTAAATTCTTAACTTAGAGCCCAGGCTCAGACCTGTCAGTGGCTGAAGTCTGCTCAGTTTACACACAGAAAATCAAGTTCAAATAGCTATCAATCAAAAATACTTAAAAAAAATAACATAATAATATACACTGCCCTGCCAAAAAAAGTCGCACACTCTAATATTTTATTGGCATTTATTTTATTAGCATCATCTCAATAAGCTTCTGCAAAGTCACAGCACTTATTTTTGTCCTGAGTTGCATTCATTTTCTACTAAGATCTTATATTGATGAAGGGAGAGTCGGACCGATGCACAGTCTTCTCTAGAACATCCCAAAGATTCTCAATGGGGCTGAGGTCTGAACTCTGTGGAGGACAATCCATGTGTAAAAATGATGTTTCATGCTCTCTGATCCACTCATTCTCAATGTGAGCCCCATGGGTCCTGGCATTGTCATCTTGGAACATGCCCATGACCATCAGGGAAGAAAAACTCCGCTGATGGAAAGACCTGGTCATTCAGTGTATATATATATATATATATATATATATATACATTCAGTATAATGCATTGGCTGGTTCTTAACCTGATTTTAGTAGTTGTAGAAATCTCCTTAGTTGTTTTCTTTGCTTGATGCAGGCCGATAGTTTGACTCTTCTGAGACAGATTAACATCCTTTCTATGACCACAGGATATGTCTTCTAACATGGTTGTTTCAGAAATGAGAAGCTCCTCACTGCATCAGCTAGGGTTAAATAAGTTGTTGCAGCTGAAACGTATTCATCACTGCAGTAATTATGCAATGGAAGGATCTTACCTGTTTGCTTAGTTAAATCCAAGTGGAAACTTTTGTTTGGCCAGGTGGTGTATAAAACAGAGGTGGAAGAAATACACTGACAGTCATTAAAAACTTTGAGACCATATTTTTCTACACAATTTTTATTTTGAAGCCTGAAACTGGATTTTCTTCATATGAATCATTTGTTTAGCATAGTGGCATACAGAAACAAAAATCTAAAGTTTCAAGAATGATTTCAAAATAAAGAATTTCACAAAAGAAAACGGCACCTGCCAAACACAAAGTCACATCAGTCAATACCGAGTATGGCCTCCATTTGCTTCGATGCAGGCAGCAATCCGTTGGCGCATGCTTTGGACCAGGCTTCTGATTGTGGGTTGGGAACAGCCCATACGCCTGGCTACATCACTGTAGCTCAAACCGGCCTCCACCATACCCAGTGCCCGGAGACGTTGTTCATGTGATAGACGCGGCATGATGCTGTTCACTGGACTAACAATGGTGGCCTTTTTTGGGCCTTTATATAGGCCTTCAAAACCCATTCTCAAATTGTGCAGATACTCACTGAGTATTGCTTGGTGTGTATTTGATTCACTTTTGCAAAGTGACCAACCCATGTGCAATGAATCATGACAAAATGACAACTCATCATTATCTCAACTACCAGGGCACTAGATCATCAGTAAATCCACAATGAATAATTACAACCCCCCTACAAGTAGAATTCTGCGTACATTTCTACCTCAAAGTTTCTATTGACTGTCAGTATATCTTGTGTCTGTTGTACTTAAGTAAACGTTCTAATAACACAAAGTAAAAATCCACTGCACAAGTAAAAACCTGCATTACAATTTCTACTGAAGCAAAAGTACAAAAGCATTGGCATTTACATGTATCTGAAGTCGTGACAGAAACAGTTCTTGTTATGTAAGATAGCACATTTCACAATAACGTGTAGTATTTGATTATAATTATTGATGCATTCATGTGTTTAACATTTTAAAGACGGTAAAGGTAGTTTAACTGGTTAATATAGTTCATCTGTTTAGTAGCTGGGGCTGCTCAGCGGCGTAGTGGTTAGCACTTTCGCCTTGCAGCAAAAAGGTCCCTGGTTCGAATCCCGGGGTGGGCCTGGGATCTTTCTGCATGGAGTTTGCATGTTCTCCCTGTGCATGGGTGGGTTTTCTCCGGGTACTCCGGCTTCCTCCCACAGTGCAAAAATATGCTGAGGTTAATTGATTACTCTAAAATTGCCCGTAGGTGTGAATGCGAGTGTGACTGTTCGTCTGTGTATGTAGCCCTGTGACAGACTGGCGACCTGTCCAGGGTGTCTCCTGCTTTCGCTCGAGTCAGCTGGGATAGGCTCCAGCACCCCCCGCAACCCTAGTGAGGATACAGCGGTATATAGAGGATGGATGGATGGATGTTTAGTAGCTTGTGAATTTCTACAATTAATTAGTTTAGATTCATCTTTAATATTTCATTTGAATTTATTAGTCTGTGACATTTTGTATTCTTAATCAAAATCTGTAAAGTAACTAAAGCTGTAAAATAAAAACAGTGGAGTAAAAAGTGCAAAGTATAAAGTAGCAACAAAAAAAAAAAAAAAAGGAAATGCTAAAGTAAATCGCACATTGCTCAAAATTGCATGTACACCCCTTGTCAAAAGTTGTAGGACATTTTCTCATTCAAATAAATTAAAACCTGTCCTAAAACTTTTGACAGGGGGTGTAAGCACTTCGATAAATGTAATTTCCTCTACTGATAACCACAATAAAGTGTATGAAAGTGGGTCATTACATTTACTGATATTAATAATGCGTAAGTGGGAAGTCAAAATTAAATGCCAGATGCTGACATGCATTTCAGAAACAGTTCAAATTACAAAGAGAAACATCCAACAATGTCAAACAAAACAATGCATGTAAAAGTGGAAGTGTAAAAATGCCATCAGCAGAAGCAGAAATGAGGCTTCAGCTCGCTGTGTCGCAGAAATAAAGCCGGTATGTTCGACATGATTTATATCGAAAAAGAGAAATAATCCCTTCAAAAATGAATCATTAGAATCGTTGACTCAGTTTTTGTTGAGCATTGAATTGATTGAGAGAAAATGTTAATTGGCTGCTGCATTGTTCTGACTGTCCCCAGGTTCTCTCCCTGCCTCTGCGGATCTACTACTACCTGAACAACACCTGGCCCTTCGGTCATCCCCTCTGCATGATCTGCTTCTATCTCAAGTACGTCAACATGTACGCCTCCATCTACTTCCTGGTGTGCGTGAGCGTGCGCCGCTGTGAGCTCATCATGCGTCCGCTGATGTACAACTCATCGAGGCGAAAGGGAGACCTGCTGATATGTGGCCTCGGCTGGCTGCTGGTCTGCCTTTGCTGCCTGCCCTTCCCCCTGCTGAGGAACCCCATCTCTGAGGAGAACTCAAACCTTTCAGCCGCACATGAGCTGGTGTGTTTCTCTGAGCTGCCTCTGAGGACTGTCAGCGCTCCTGCAGCCTGGGCGCTGCTGATCATAGCGGAGCTGTTTGGCTTCGTCATCCCCCTCATCCTGGTGCTGGCCTGCACAATCATGACCGCTGGGAGCCTCCGGCAGCCGGCAGCAGGGGCTATTCCAGACCGAGGGGAGAAGCGGAGGGCATTAAGGATGGTTCTAAGCTGTGCTGTTGTCTTCTTAGTGTGCTTTGTGCCTTACCACATCACGATGCCTCTGGACTTTCTGGCTAAAGCCAACGCTCTGAGCGACTGTGGCCTCAGGGACCTGATCCTGCGGTGTCACCCCGTCACGCTCTGCCTGGCCAGCCTCAACTGCAGCCTGGACCCACTCATGTACTATTTCACAACCGATGAGTTCTGGAGGCGGTTGAGCAAGCCGGAGATACCAGAGAGCATGACTTTCAACAGGCGCCTGTCGTGCATAACTGGAGGAGAGGACTTAGACAATGATTAGTCTCCTGCAAGCCAACAGTTTAATCTGAACCACTAATCCCTCAGATGAAGTATTCCCACAAACAGAAACATGATTTACATCCAAGCAAGTATGTGAAAGTATGGGACCAAGCTTCAAAATGTGATTTTTTTTCTATTTATTTCTCAATAAAACATGTTTTTTTTTCTAAATTTGCATGGCCCCTGTGAGGAGTGAGCAGTTTGTTAAACAGGATGAATCTGTCATCAGTAATAAGCATCAGGAAACAGAAAACACAGGGAAATCCTTAAATCAGCTCCACTTTTCCTCTCAATTCGAGTGAAAAAATGAGTCAGTTTTAATAACAGCCAAACTGCAAAATGTTCAGTAGGTAAAGAAATGCAACTTTATTCAACAACAAAGTGAAGTTCAGTTCAGTAGTTGCACACAACATGTTTTTTTTTCCTATCTATCTTCTAGTATTCGGTTAAAAAGCTAAGAAACTCATTTTCACAAGCAGACTTCCTGTTGATTGTCTTTCTGTGCAGGCATCAAGTAGGAAACCACTGAAAATGACTTAGAAGTTATTTGGCAGAAAAACTTTTTCATATTTTCTCATGGGATTTCAAAATTTATGCAAATAAATAATAAGGTGTTTTTGTGACCATTTTAAATCCACAGTGTTCTTCAGACACCTAAAGTAACATTGAGATTCAGCTGTCTCAGTAAAAGTCAACTCATGTTATGAGGATACAAACTCATAAATTAGAAGTCAATTAAGAGTTTTCAAGTCAAATTCAGTGAAATTTCCCTTTAGCTTATTCACTTCTCCTTCAAGTCACAAATGAGGTTTCTACACAAAGACAAAAACTGCTCGTATACGGTGCTGGACTGTTTACCATCAGGTATGAGACCATCGGTTACACGAAATCATCACACAGCAGGACAGCGGAGGCCTCTGGGAGCAGCAGGGCACTCTGGGAAATATCTACAAAAGTGGTGACTGAGAGCTCTGAGTTTGTGCATCTCCGTTAATTTCGGTAAAAGTCAATGACAAGCATGTGTGTAGTACCAGGCATTTCCATGCTGACTTGTGCTATAATCGCACCAGAACGTATCTGATCGAAGCTGCTCTATAAAACCCTGGAACGAGCGGTGACTGTAGGCCGACACAAGACAAGTCTAATATGAGGGACTTCTCAGGTTCACTAGAATATTCAGTAGGATGACTCACAGCTCTCGTCTGGAGGTGGCAATACAGTAAACATCAATAAGATCAGTCTGCAGGAAGCAACAGCAACGAAACAATAACCAACATAAACGAAACTTAGTATAAGTGGAGTTAGCAGGCTGACTCATCAGTACAAGACTAGCTAGTGAATACTTGAGCAAGAGAGCTATGGCCTATACAGGTTCAGGGGTATACAGCAGAGGATAGGAGGATTAGGCTGTAACACAGGAACTTAAATTCACTGAACACTAAAGCAGGGAGGCAAAAACTGTTTTTATACAAAAAGGAACTTTCTGCTGAAAGTTGTTCTCTCCGTCACCCACTTTCCACCGACTCGGTCACTCGGCTTTCATTCTCTGACCTATGCTCACACTTTCCCATCAAGCCTTGCAGATCTTGGTCTCCGTCACAAACTTGTTTTCAAAGTGGTGGATGGTGAAACATTCCTCTGCAGAGCGCTTCTGGATGCCTCCACCTAATAAACACAAACATTAGTCTTAAAAACTCAGCCAGCTGCATGTTGGATACATTCCTATTCCACATCAGGCTCAAGTGCTCTCAGGTTTTTGCTCAGAAGTTGAAGGTTTGCTTTGACTTTTCTAGAGTAAAATCTGTAATTTTAACACTTTTGTACAATTATTTGATAACTCAGAAAGGAACTCTGAAAAAAAAAATCAGAGTAATGTACAGGGCTGCAGCTATCGATTACTTTAGTAATCGAGTATTCTATAGATTGTTCTGGTGATTAATCAAGTTGTCAGATTCTGCGCTTGGTGTTACAGCATCAAAAGCGGAAGTGAATGCAGCGTGCAACAGAAATAACCGTCCTAGCAGAACAGGGGCGAACATCTGCAGTGTATCGTACACATATACAGTGCCTTGTGAAAGTATTCGGCCCCCTTGAACTTTTCAACCTTTCGCCACATTTCAGGCTTCAAACATAAAGATATAAAATTTAAATTTTTTTGTCAAGAATCAATAACAATTGGGACACAATTGTGAAGTGGAATGAAATTTATTGGATACTTTAAACTTTTTTAACAAATAAAAACCTGGAAAGTGGGGCGTGCAATATTATTCGGCCCCCTTGCATTAATACTTTGTAGCGCCACCTTTTGCTGCAATTACAGCTGCAAGTCGCTTGGGGTATGTCTCTATCAGTTTTGCACATCGAGAGACTGAAATTCTTGCCCATTCTTCCTTGCAAAACAGCTCGAGCTCAGTGAGGTTGGATGGAGAGCGTTTGTGAACAGCAGTCTTCAGCTCTGCCCACAGATTCTCCATTGGATTCAGGTCTGGACTTTGACTTGGCCATTCTAACACCTGGATACGTTTATTTGTGAACCATTCCATTGTAGATTTGGCTTTATGTTTTGGATCATTGTCCTGTTGGAAGATAAATCTCCATCCCAGTCTCTGGTCTTTTGCAGACTCCAACAGGTTTTCTTCCAGAATGCTCCTGTATTTGGCTCCATTCATCTTCCCATCAATTTTAACCATCCTCCCTGTCCCTGCTGAAGAAAAGCAGGCCCAAACCATGAGGCTGCCACCACCATGTTTGACAGTGGGGATGGTGTGTTCAGGGTGATGAGCTGTGTTGCTTTTACGCCAAACATATCGTTTTGCATTGTGGCCAAAAAGTTGGATTTTGGTTTCATCTGACCAGAGCACCTTCTTCCACATGTTTGGTGTGTCTCCCAGGTGGCTTGTGGCAAACTTTAAACCAGACTTTTTATGGATATCTTTGAGAAATGGCTTTCTTCTTGCCACTCTTCCATAAAGGCCAGATTTGTGCAGTGTACGACTGATTGTTGTCCTATGGACAGACTCTCCCACCTCAGCTGTAGATCTCTGCAGTTCATCCAGAGTGATCATGGGCCTCTTGGCTGCATCTCTGATCAGTCTTCTCCTTGTTCGAGGTGAAAGTTTAGAAGGACGGCCGGGTCTTGGTAGATTTGCAGTGGTCTGATACTCCTTCCATTTCAATATGATTGCTTGCACAGTGCTCCTTGAGATGTTTAAAGCTTGGGAAATCTTTTTGTATCCAAATCCAGCTTTAAACTTCTCCACAACAGTATCTCGGACCTGCCTGGTGTGTTCCTTGATCTTCATGATGCTCTCTGCACTTTAAACAGAACCCTGAGACTATCACAGAGCAGGTGCATTTATACAGAGACTTGATTACACACTGGTGGATTCTATTTATCATCATCAGTCATTTAGGACAACATTGGATCATTCAGAGATCCTCACTGAACTTCTGGAGTGAGTTTGCTGCACTGAAAGTAAAGGGGCCGAATAATATTGCACGCCCCACTTTTCAGTTTTTTATTTGTTAAAAAAAAAGTATAAAATATCCAATAAATTTCATTCCACTTCACGATTGTGTCCCACTTGTTGGTGATTCTTGACAAAAAATTAGAATTTTGTATCTTTATGTTTGAAGCCTGAAATGTGGTGAAAGGTTGAAAAGTTCAAGGGGGCCGAATACTTTCACAAGGCACTGTAGTACAGAGGTATTCACCCAAAACTCAAAGCATGGAAACCCCACATGTATTTAGTTGGTGATGCAGAAATCACATAAATATGTTTCTATGTTTGGTCCGTTTAAACTGCAGCTGATAGAACACAAATAAGAGAACTAACCAGTTTTTGGTATTTATTACAGAGAATATTCAATCAGTAACTTTAGTTTCACTTTGATTTGGCCACAAATTAAAATAATTTCCTTCATTATGAGACCATGTCAGACCTACATGCACTTCAATACAATATCATGTTTGAATAGATGAAGTTTGATAGTTGACTATTCTTAATAATCAAAATACATTCAACAGTTTTCTACCAGCATTCCTGTCTTACATAATTTCCAGTCACAGCGCTTTTTACCGTCATAAAGTTTTATGTTCCTCTTTGTTCTCCATTAAATCAACCTGTTGACTGAAGCAGCTGAACACCATCGTTTTATTTTGTGCAGAAAATGAGTCAAATGATGCGTTTAAATGCTCTTGTTTGTGTGACCAGTTTCAAGCAGAAAGTCTGAGTTAACAGAGAAAGCTGATAAACGCCTTCATGCCTGTTAACTCTGACTGAGGTTTTAGTTTTTTGTGAGCCGATTTAAACAAAGAAAGTCTGACTATGTCGATCTGTCTTCGTAGTTCAGTCCTCTGATCTGATAAATGCCGTAAACACTAGAAAAACTGCGCCGGTTAAAATAGAGGCGTCCTGTCAAATTTAAAATTCTCTTATAATTTAATGACTATAGGTCGGGATCTGTATGGGATAAAGTCTGGGTCCAGACTCTGACCGCAGTCCACTAGTTATTGAGCTGGGGTCTAGTATGTAGTGGATTAAACAAAGCATTGATTCAGAGAATTTTTAATTTGAGGAATTTCAGTAATCAAATCACTTGGATAAGTCAAGGAATTGTTTCAGCCCCAGTAATTTACAGAGTGCTGAAGCTAGAGGACTACCAGTGTAGTCATTTAATAACAACTGGACAAAACATGGAAGAAAGGCAACTAATGTTAGCTAGCAGTTGTCACATGTTTCTACAATGTTGGATGAGCGCGACTCAGAGCAGGTACTGAAATAACACCAGCATAAAGGAATGTCTGGTTTCTTGCAAACAGTAAGCTAACAAGCTTTTACTTTTTGAAATTCAAACCTAATGCACACAGCAGCAGTGGCAGCATCGAAGTTACTGAGTGAAGAGATGACAGAGAAATTAAAATTCATTTGTCTTTGTTTGAATTTTTGCTTTATAAAAAAAACAAGGTGTGCTCAAAATAGTTCCAGGTGCAATCAGTAACTGTCAGGAGTCAGAATTCTACGAGAAATTGTGCAACAAGTTAAAACTGTGTGAACTGTGGGCTGATTACACGTTGAAAACCTACAAGTTTTTGGTTGCACCTGCAAAATCCACATTCACCCTCTTCTTCCCTAAAATGACATTCAAGTTGAAGGGTTCCTACTTTGACCCAATTTAGGCGATTTAACACAGCATCGCGGCTAGCAAATGACAGATAAGGACATCCAGAGAGCGTTCCAAACATGGCGGCAGCACTGGGAGACGACTTCAAAGGAGATATCAGCCAAATTTAAATTCAGATACGGCTTTCGCTTTTAATAGTCACAAAAAACAACAATTAAAAGACACACAGTTAATTAGGAGGTGTAAGTTATGTGTCCCACACATCCATACCTGGCAGGCTGGAGCGACGCTGCATTCTGTACGTTTCCTTTCCATTACACAGCCGGCGGATGTAGAAGCCCAAAGGCTTGATATCATCGATGCGCTCTGTCACCACCAGGTCCTCATGCACCAGATAGCTGCGATACGAGTCCGACTGGAACAAAGAGAACACAGATAAGATCATCATCTTTAAACCACTTTCACTGTTTCACAAGAGAAAGAGCAGATCAGTGAACCGGACAGACTAAGAGTGGGAAGGACTTGGTTTTTAATGAATCATTCCCAAACTTCTGCATTTTGTTAAACATTTTCATGCAAGATAATAACATTTGCTGATTGCACCACCCGCCAGCAATATCAAATGCTGTGCAACACCATCATTTGAAACTGAAACTCTCAGCCTCCATCCCTTCTTGGGATTGGCTGCTTCTAAACATGCTGAACACATTCTGCTCTCGCCAAAACTCAAAAAACAAATCTCATACAATAACATGAATATTTACATAAAAAAAAACACTGAACTAAAGCAAAAAAACAAAGAAAGTAAAACATTAAAAGCACAAATAGTTGAGCTTTTTAAAAAAAACAAACAAAAAAACTAATCCAACCTGTAGCATGTGATGTTAAAGTTATTTGAAGAAACAGCTGGCTCCATACTAATGTCATGTGGTCCTTAATGTTTCATGAAGTGTCATCATAAGATCAAAATTTATAACCTATGAGCATCTTGGCATTGTCATTTTACACTATCAGTCAAAAGCTTGGACACACCTTCTCATTCAATGCTTTTTATGCATTTGTATCATTTTCTACATTGTAGATTAATGCTCAAGACCAACACTTTTCTGTTAACAACATAATTCCATATGTATGCTTTTATAGTTTTGATGTCTTCAGTATTAATCTACAATGTATTCAAAGAGAAGGTGTCCAACCTTTTGGACACATCTTTACTGGTAGTGTATGTGTGTTATTAGCATGCTAATGCTAGCTTAGTGTGTCTTGCACACACACCAGAAAGCTAAGAGAGCACGCAGCATAAATGTTGGCTTTTTTCCCCAGTTGTGTTTAGAGCACTTTTATGCTTGTATTTCATGAAAAGTGGCCAAACAAAGTAGGTGAATGTCACAAACTGAACCAGTGACTTGCTGCTCACACGTCGTATGCAATCTAAGTTTACTAGCGATGGACAAATTATCAACAACGCAATCAATAAAAAAGCAGATCCGGAAAAAATAAACATGTGGGTGGTGGTAAAACTCGCTTTCTCGCTGTTTATTGCAGTTTGATTCATCCCCAGCAACACATCTAATGCATCATTTCCTGTTAGCATAAAATGTTCAAGCATGTTGATATTTGCATATGCTATCTGCAGCCACAGTATACTAGCAAGTAGAACATACTGTACAGCATTTGTATGTAGTTTGGAATAGAAACACAGCTTTGGTCTTGTTGGCTTTATGGTTTATGGAAAACTTTATACAAAATTAAAACTGACTGCACATTAAAAAATGAAAGTTTCTACATCTAACAGAAAGAAAAGAGGAACAGATCTTACCAGGCGATATGTGCTAGAATTTTGTACCTTACAAATAAAAGACGCTGCCGATTTGCACAGGATTAAAGCACAGACAATCCAGGAATTACTCTAATTCCCTGGATTTTCCTAGGTGATATTTTGTCTTGAATACAGAGCTAATGCCTGAGCTTGAGTGAGAGCATTGTGCGTAGTTTGTCTTCACAGTTTTTCTCTCAGCTGCATCCGCAGATCCTGTTTACATCTCCATGATACGAGCTGCTCAGTAACTCACCATCAGCTGCGAGAAGAGGTCAATGAGGTCCTGAGGGGGAAGCACCACCGAGGTGTTCAGGGGAATCACGAAGCAGGTCCTCAGAGTCAGGTCCAGGTAGGCTGTTAGCTTCTGCTCACAAACACGTGAAACCATCAGGAAAGAATTTAAAGCACATCGACAGCAGGAATCAGCGACAGCGGGGCAGTAAGTGTTTCATTACCCCTCCTTCTCACCCTGTTGAAGTCGTGGAGGATGTAAGCGGGGTCTCCGGGCCGGAAGTGGGGAGGTGGGACGCTGATGACGGCCATGCTGTCGGAGATCTCCACCTCCTCCTCCACCCGGGGCAGGTAGTATGGCTGGCTCTCTCCTCCGGCTGACATGTCGCTGAACTGCATCGCGCCGTGATACAGCCTCTGGGGAGGAAGCAACCAAATGAGAGCAAATATATGGCCCTGATGCACACAATAAAGGAGATAAACACTTGTATGCTCTTGTTGAAATGTATGAATATTTGGTCATACATGGAAACAAAACAAAGACACGCCCCTGATGTACGCTGTTATTTTTAATCACTGGTAAAGTAATTATGTGACTCTGCAACCACATGTGCCTCAGCTGGTCTTCCATAAATTTACAGTCAGTGGTTTCTCTGCTGTGATGACCTGAATAACTTTAACTGCACCAACTTAATGCTGCCAGGGGGAGCCAGAGCACATGTTGGGTTCAGACAGTTTGCTCATGAGCGCACTTTGAGATTTTCAGTAATGACATGGACGACTTAATTTGGAGAAACACTAATCAGAGTTAAAGCTACACTAAAAGCCCTAAAGAACAGAAAAATGAATCAACACTCTACTGAATTTGTGCTTTAATGTATTGTTTGTTTGGGAAATGCGTACATTTTTGGAATTATGCAGTGCATGTATGTAATATAGGGTCTGCATGATGGCTCGGTTGTTAGCATCATCGCCTCACAGCTAGAAGTTCCCCGGGTTATGTTCACCTGGAGTCTTTCCGTGTGGAGTTTGCATGTTCTCCCTATGCAGTGTGGGTCTCATCGGCTTCTCCAGCTTCCTTCCACAGTTCAAAAACATGCTGAAGTTAACTGGAGACTCTAAATTGCCCGTAGGTGTGAATATGAGTGTGATTGTTTGTGTCTATGTGTAGTCATGTGATAGACTGGTGACCTGTCCAGGTGCCTTCACCCTGAGTGGACTGGAATGGACTCCATCACCCCGTGACCCTACAGAGTATTAAGTGTTGTATAGATAATGGATGGATGTAATGTATGGAATTATGCAATAAAATGATGCCTACATGTGAAAAAACAGTAGATATTTAAGGGAGGACTATCCTGCAGAGTATTTTTGGCACCCCTCCAAACAGGTTCAGCCAGCAGCAAAATGATAAAAATGGGGTAAAAAAAGAAAAATTTAACCAGTGTTGGTTATTAGGGTTTTTTTGCTCAAGCACAGGAGATTTTCTGGTTTATCAAATGGTCAGAAATAACAGGTACATGCATTATATCTGTCAAAGTAACTCTCTATCCAATTCTGAGCAGGAAAAAATTGATTTAAGGTGAATAAACTTGAAAACTGAACTGATTTCTCCTAAACAAAGCTGAATTTGAAGCTAAATTTGAATTCACCCTGAGGTTATGCATTGCATTAACAGTTTACTGAGGCATTCTTGGCTGGCTTCGCTGGCATTAAGCCTAGAGAACCTACAAAACACTGAATGCGAAACTCTCCCACTGACAAAGAGCAGAATTCAAAGAGGTGAAGTCTGCACTTTTTCCTGAAGACGGAAGTGAGCGAGAGTCAGCACTCTTGTTTCCCACAAAGACAAAAGTGTTCCATCAGCAGTCACGACTGGCCTTAATAATTCTTCCCAAACTCAAATAACACCCCCCTGTTCTCTCCCACTGCACGCCTCCGGTCAAAGTGACAGAGGAATTAAAGGACAGCGATTTATTCAGCCATGAAAAAAAATGTGGGAGGACTTGTGGAAGCTGTGCTATCTGAGTGGATAGGCTTTTCTCTGGGAAAGAAATCCTCTGTTTGTGAATTATAGCTGCAAAGACTGTTACGATGCCTGCAAACCGCTGCTGTCTCTAGTCACACAGCTTAAATTTCATAATATGGGAAAGGTCAGTTAAATCAAAATGCGGTGAGGTGCAGACTAAGAATTAATTTGACAGTGTCAGTGTTGATGTAGAAGAAAAAAAAACACAGGGAAAAAGTGAAAAGTTTATATCAAGCAACAAGGCTCACAGCTGGAATAAGACCTGGACAGTTAGAGAACACACAAATGCATTTTCATCTCTATTGCTTCAGTTTTTTTCACCATTTTTGACCTGCTGCAGCTACTTAAATGTGAAATAATACAGCTCTGAATTCCATGATTGTCCGTTTTAAAAATGTCTTTTTGAAAAAAAAAAGAATGTCCCAATTACACCTGATGTCTGAGTCAGAAACTGTAAAAACTGAAAGAATGATTGAATTTTCATCTCTCAGACAACCCTTGAACTACTCATCTGTGAAAGGCTGCTTCATAGGGAAAAAAATCTAAGTGAAAAATTGTGTAATTTTTCCTAAACAAAAAAATCACTTTATTCTACATGTGTCATTTTAAACACTGAACCAATGGTAGTAGCAGTTAAAAATAATTATTCCGTGCCATTAGATCTTCTGCTCTCCCATCACCAATTTTCCTGAAACAGTTTGACTATAAACTATGGACATTTAAAATGATAAATGCAAACATTTTAGCTTGATATATCATAAATTTTACAAAATTACTTTTTTCTTTTTTTTTTTTGGGGGGGGGGGGGGGGGGGGACTTCTTGTTGATCTCCTTTTAGCGCATTTTTTCGCACACTTTTTGAGGTCATGTTTGGACCACAATACCTCAGAACTACTAAAAATAAAAACCTGTGATTTTCAGTGTTATTTCTCATCATGTTGTTGATTCAGATGATTCAGACAAAATTAGACAAATACATCAGATAATCTTTGGCTTGAAGTGAGCTGAAACATGAAAAAATTATACTGTCATAATAAGTAACATTTATATAAATAAATATCCATATTTTAGGACTTAAAAATGTCAAATAAATTAAAGATGGCTGGGTAAAAATTGCTATAAAAACCTGTCAATCTGAGATAGAATGACCTAAGAATTAGCTATATTGAGCAAAATGACAATTTTTCCATTGTTGGTGACACCTGTGGGCACCAGGTTTGTCTTTGAATTTTTCATGATCGATGGCATTAGAACCAAGTCATCCTGCACTGAAGACATTGGGTTCTCTCTATTTCTAGCCATGGCTGTGCTGTTTCCATGGAGGTGCAGGATTTTATACTGCAGTAGAAAAAAAAAATGAACCCACAGTGAGTGAAAATATGACAGCAGCAAATGAAAAATGCGCAGAAACAGCTTGGACTTAACGTGTGTATGACAGTTTTCACTTCTTATTTAACGGTTTGCGTAAGCACAAGCAAACGCACATACACACCTTTGGGGTGAAGTATCGATAGAGACACGCTCCCCCCACGATGAGCCCACTGAGGATGAAAGCGATGCCCAGCAGGGTGAGCAGACAGCGACCTGTGGAGCCCTCAGTGGCCGCTGGAGCCAAGGCCAGCTCCGGGTCCTACACACATAAACACATGAATACACACAATACCGCCAGCTCTTCTAATAACAACAATATCACGTCATGCATTTCATATCGATATTATCAACCTATATGCAGCTTTATTTAGCAGTCATATAATCCCACTCTGCGTTGGTCCCTCTGCAGAACAGCTGTGCAGGAGATGGGCGGTCCCGCTGCATCAGGTGCAATATGACTGCATGCATTTAGCAAATAAACATCACTGCAAATCTATTAGAAAATCTAAATGCACTAAGAAGACGAACACGCTATGAATCTGCACATGGATTAACTGGCCGGTGTGCGTTCAGCGGCTGGTGCAGGCCTACACTCCAGGCTCCAACCGGACGCCGCAGCTCGGACGCCGAATCCTCACCTTCTCCGCAGCCGGCGCCTCTTTGCCCAGCGCCTTCTGCGCCAGGGCCGAGTTGAAAGCGATCTTCACCATGCTGGAGAGGAAACGGGCAGCTCGGGGGCTATTCTTGCGCGATCAGAAGGAGGCGGGAGACGGTCGGTGCTGGACTGCAGGCTCCGTGTGGTTTGTCTCCGCAGCTCAGTGCTGTGACGCACTTTGCAACCCTCGGCTTTACGCAGCGCTCCCGGTGGCTGGAGGGGATTAAGAAGGCAGACAGAAGCTGGAGGATCCGCTTCAACCTCGAGCTACAGAACACGCAGACAGACGATGCTCGGCTTAATTTAGACAGCTGCTATTGCCGGTGCAACACTGACCACTGAAACCTGTTATTGCCGCCTCACTTCAGACGTATTTCATGCAGATTTGGTGCCATCTAGTGGCCGCAGCTGGAAACAGACATTTTTCCTATCCATCAGGAAAAATCCATTCATTAAATTGAGCCAAACAGCACTAGACATAACTATTTACACTTTCAACTTAATTGCATTACCAACTTTCAGTGCGGTACATGACATCAAAATGACTCAATCTTGCTCTGACTGCGCTGTAATGTAATGAAAATAATATGCTGAGTGTATAATGTAGCTTATTCATCTCTAAAAATTCCACTCCTGCACACTGGGTGCTACCTGCCAGTCTGTCTGCCCACTCACACTGACACATGCACAGTACACAGCCTTCACTGCACCGTGTGGAAACACAGAGCTGTGCCAAGGCTATACAGTCCATCTGACACATATCCTCAGTCCTCCCTCTCCCTCTGCCTCTGGCCTGTGGTGGTCCTCTGCTTCCTCTCTCCTCCGTTAGAATACGAGTAAATAAACACTTAACTGCTGCACCGGCACTCTAATTCCATGCAGCCCGGTGGCATCCCTCCAGCTCTCTGCACTGCAACTGTACCATATGCATCTCCCTCGCCTCGCAAACACACACACACACACACACACACACACGCAGTGAGGCTATGATATTTCCTCTGTTAAACAGACAGATTGGACCGGTAATCACCACTGAAAGGTACATAAACAGAGCAGCTGATTTCTGTACCTAACTCCCCCTCCGCGTGCCCCCTCAACACTGACTCTGCCTGAAAATCCTAAGTGGTCCTGAAGGCTTGTTTATGGGCTCGTCTTACGCTGTGTTTGATCTGAGAGCTTGCCCACACATGCATGCGTGGACACACGCACACACCCGCTGCAAGAGAAGGGGAAAGCCAGCATTAGCAGTAATAGCTGAGATGATAAACAAAAGACTTAGATTTAATCCTGAGGGCTTCTCGGCATCTCACACAACAGAGGGAAAGAAAAAAAAAGAAACAGCGCTTTCCTTCCAGAAGGAAACATGGGATGATTGTGGGGGGGGCATGGAAGCAGGTGGAGGGTGAAATCCAGTGATTTAGGGAGAGAGTGAAGTGATGACTGGGAAAAACACAGAGAGGGAGTTACTGGGAGAGGCAGAGCAATCTGCGGCGTCTGATGCTTGAGTGAGTTTTCCGTGGAGCTGATTAACGGCAGATTAAACTCGCCGTCCGTCCAGTTTACATCTCAAACTTTCTAACACGCCTGCTAGGTAGGATTTCTGTGCCCCTCAAACTGAAACGGAGCAAAAAAAACACACAAATGGGAAGCCGTGTTTCACAGAGGCAGCGAGCGTCATGGCAGGCGAGCATGATGGAGTTTGAATGCCAATGTTTCCCTGTGGTCTGCAGCAAACGTCCAATAAAAGCAATAAAAATACCCCGGCTACACTCGTGCACATGCATACACAAAATGCACGCCCTTTGCCTGCAATGTCAGCAAACTGAGAGTCTGCAGGGGCAAAGCTGGATTCATAAAGTGTGAGAAAAAGAAACTCTCATGCATGACATCACCTGCACACCAGCCAACAAATATGAACACACATACAAACACACACCTCATAGATTTGTCATCAATTTCAATACCAGACATGTGAAACCGCAAGTGACAAATGACTTTGTCCTTTTCACTGCTCTCAAACCATTCAAACAGCGCACACACGCACACACAGAGAGGACCACAGCTGCTATGGTAACAGCTGGCCGCAGAGTTGCGTTGAACCAAAAAGTTAGACACTGCTCAGTGCTTCATAACGTCACTGACATGTCTTCATGTGGATCCACCATAATCACCATGTGCCTGCAGTGGGAGAACATTTAGTGGTCAAACAGAGAGAGAGAGGGCAGATGGAGAAACAGAGGAGCAGATCCCTTGGGTAAGACCTGTGGTGGAGCTCAGTGACGCTGCTTCAAAGCCTCCTTTCACATCTCTCCCCCAAAATCAGCGTCCATCACACTCTCATGATCCCCGCCTCGCCACACACACTTTTGGCAGTCACATATGGCTTTGAGACAAGGGTGACAAATGAGTCTTTCCTGCAAGTATCAGCTTCTAAAGCTACCTTCGCTCTCTCAAAGCGCTGCCTGTCTCGTGCTCTTCATCCTCTCAGCTTGGCTCACCTCAGGGAAATGTAATAATTTCATGCTGAAGGCGTTGCTCTGTTGGGCAGGTTGAGGGGAGGAAGAGGAGGGGTAATGTCAGAAGCGTCAAGAAGATAAGGGTCAGGTTGCACCAGCTATTTAGAAGTTTGTTAAAGTCCCTTTTAGGTCGTTGATTCAGCTCCTAAAAACGCGTCTCTGTATTTCACATTTAGTCCTTTCATGAAATACTACACCAAAAACTTATCTCTGGGTATCAAAATAACATATCTAGAAGTTGTTTTTACATGAAAATAATTCCATTTAGACTTCTACCTCTACAATATTCAGATCTACGAAGTCATGGCCTCTTGCTCTGTGCACCGCTCTGTACTCGAGCACTCCAGCTCATTTACAACTCTGTTCAAACAGTGTAAAACTACTCCTCATCACAAAATGGCAAAATTGTAATGCTGGAGTAATTCAGCCAACATATTCAAACCAGAAACCAATTGTGAAATATGATTTGGAAAGCCCACAAGTTGACAGGATTTTCAGTTTCAAGACAGAAATACTCACTTATGCTTCACTCAAGACATGCTGCCCAGCATTTAAAACACACCATGAAATGGCACTTTTCAATGGAGAGGGTTTTACATCAGTCAGACTGTACAATGCCGCAGTATGAACTGGTCTATCTCTGTCACTGCTGCACTTCTCTCCCTTACTATGTGCAATTATTTTTCAACCTCATGTAAATAGTCTTCTTTCAAAAAAAACATCTTCTGTGCATATCATGTTCTGTGCATTTTTGCACTGACTGCGTGTTTCTATTTATTCTGTACTGTCTTTAAACTATTTTCTCTCATTTGAAGCTGCTGTAACAGTGAAGTTTCCCCACTGTGGGATCAATAAAGTTTATCTTATCTTGAAGTTTGTGTGCAGTCCTTCTTTTGTTGCTAGCCACTAGCTAGTTTCTAGCCAGCTACAGTTAGCTTAAACCATTGACTAGAAGACACCTGAGGCAGTGTACAAGCTAAAGATATTGAATGTCACAAAGTAGTCACTGTAGTGTCACAAGCTGGGCCATAATTTTCCAAAATGAACTTGCTATAAAATGCCTTTGTCCTTCGTAAATGCAGGTATGTTTAGTTCTATTTAAATATGCAGAGAAGTAAAAGGAGATCTAGCTAGCCTAATTATGCTAACCTAGCCATCACTTTGTGATTTAATAAAATTCCATTTGAATTATTAAAATTTGGGGTATGCTGTGTTTTGTAAAATGTAATGTTACACCTCTCTCTGGACAATGCTAACCCCTAAAAAACTAATCTTTGAGTATCAAAAACGGAAGCGTTTTGTTCAGGCAGACAAGAAGTCAACCCTTCTCAAGACCCCTTTTCTTTCAAATTCGGTCCATCTAGCGCGCTTTAAACCGAATCAGCCTTCATCCAGTCTGTCTGCGCCATCTCTGCTACACCTGCCTCTACTGATCTGCAAAATCACCTCTGCGGTTCATCTCCTCAGGCACCAGTTTTGGAGGATTTGTTCTCACCTTTGTGTCCAGGGGTCTTGATCCGTCCTCAAAGTAGGTTTACATTGTGGTAGTGTCTACAGATACCGACCCGTACCCGTAGTCTGTGGCCTACGGATACGGCACTTTACCTTCCATAAATATTAATGAGACGGACATGAATATTAATGAGCCGGCTGATGAACGCGCTTTGGGATTGGCTGGTAATCCGACGTACATAAATATTAATGAGCCGGTTTGGTAATCCGAGTGATGAAGGCGCTTCCGTGATTCGAGGTGAATCTGCGTGCCGAGCCTGTCATGTCAGTCATCTGCTGTTCTCTTTTCTATCATGCATAATGTATTATAAATATCATTATCTGACTTTTTCACGGACAGCGATTTGGGGGTTGAAATCAGCACTACTATTAAAAATAGCAAAACTTTTTATTCACGTGACCCTGTTCTAATAAAGCACAAACAGCAAACAAAACAAATGGCGGAACTAACAGCCAGCAAACGAAAAGTATTTTTTTTTACCTTCAAAAGTAGCGACAGACTATTACATATTAACAACCTAAACAAAACCCTGACGTATTTTCTACGTCTGTCAACACAGACCCTGCACGTCAGTCACTTTAATGTTAGCGGACTCTGTTGAATGGCTAAGTTACATCACCACAAACAAATCTCACAATATCACAGTAAATCGAGTTTGTGGTTTTTTTTTAATTCATGCCGAATTAAAGAGCTGTTCCTCACCATTCACGAGTGTTTGTTTCATATTCGACAACCTTAACTTTATCTTGTAAATTAGCGTCCGAAATTAAATGGGAACATTTGCAATGGAGTTCGTCAGCCGCTTCCACCACTGAACGCGGTAAACTACTTAATAGGAAATGGACTTCAAGCAATTTAGACACGGCGTCTAAAAGCGTAAAAACTGCAATGTCTAAAGTGTGAGAGGAGACGGTGTATTTTTGGTTAAATTATACAATGTTCGCCGTCAAAGTCATTCATATAAACTGCCTGTAATGTGCAGCAAATAGTAGTTAACCGGCGCCAGCTCTTCACTGACCTTAACGGGTCCGTACCTCTAGTACAGATGCTACAGGTACGGGTCCGTACCTGTAGCATCAACCTTACATTGTTGACACCTAAGCGGGACAAGCTTCGCGGAAGCCGACATTGACGTTTCCTCCATCTTGAGGCATCCATTCTATTCTTGTATATTCTCCTCTTAACACCACAGACTCTCCATTCAAACATCGAAATCCAAGTTTCTGTAACTCCTGCTACCTGCACTCCAGTTTCCGGAGCGCCCTCTGCTGGTGTGGCCTTTTTTCCTTCAACCTGCAATGTGGCGTCACTGTAGAAAGATCCCAGAAGGTAATGATATTAAACTAGTGTATTTCTGTTTATTTTATCTGAACCAGGCAGCACAGAAAGTGTCATTGGTTGCGCTGATGTTTCAGTTATTCTCAAGTTCTTGATTCAGAACAGTCATATTGTGACAGTGACGAGTTTAACATACAGAAGCTTTTTGAGTTTATAGAGCTAAAACCCGTATTACTGTGGTATGGTAAAGTTGATTGATTTATCAGCAGTCCTACTCCTCTGTGCCAGCTTTCTTTAATCTTATGCAATTGTGATTAATGCCCATGTACCAATTAAAATAGTATGAAATGATACAACAACTGAGCAGCCTTGGTAGAGTACTGCACACTCTGAGTGTTTTTCTTGCTGTTAATGCTTTGGGGCCTTTGCATATAACCAAAGTAGTTAGGTTAACCTCCAAAACAGTAATATCGAAGGATCTTTGCTATGGTTTTTAATACTACCTTGGTGTCTTAGCTATAGCATCAGCTTAGTTGGGTTAATATCTATAATTGATAAAGCTGTGAGATCTCAACCTCATCATGTATTGTAATCCTAACCCTTCCAATTTTTGGCAATTTAAATAATCAATATTTCTCAGGTAAATTCACATCATAAATAATGATATGGGTGCTTAACCTCACTACTCGCTAGTACACTTTTTTGGTAATTTGTGTGACCAGAAATAGTTTTTTTTTTTTATTGGAAGCACTTTGTTGCACTTTGTTTTAAATGCACTGTGTTAATAATGGTGGTTTGACTCAATATCTTTAAATTCCAGCACTAATGAGCATCTCTGCCCCGGGACTAGCGAGATCGCATTTGAGATGTTTTGCAAGTGCTGCATTGTCGCCATCTGTAGGCACGTATGACTCAAGGTTTTTGTCAGGGCGCCTTAATCTTGGAAATGGAACATTTCCCAGGCGGTTCTGTGGTGTCCAGGTTTCTCAACTTCTCTAATGTGTAAATAGGTTACTTGTTATCGTATCTTGAGATGAAGGCTCATGATCAGATTTACAGTTGGTCCCTACTGTGCAGGCATTGGAACATCATAACCTTCTTTTATAGTAACATGCTAAAATTATCTCTCATCTCAGGGTGCTAATCTGATGCTGCTCCCTTGACTAGTTTTGGGAGTCTTCTGTAACAACTACTGTTGTGCAGATGTTTGGACAAAGGAGCTCTCCTGCTATCTCTCATTCACTGCTCTGTTAGAAATATATTCCTGTACCTGCATTGGGATAATTAGTAGAGATAACAAAGCTTCTGTCAACATTATTAAGAGTGCTCCCCTGTCCCCGGTTTTTCCTCCTGCAGCCTGACTTGCCAGCATTCAATGAAGTCAGTTGAATCTAAATCTTAATCTGGCTCTATATTTATTTATTTTAAAGGATCCCTATGATCTGATGCCAATGGCTCCAGCTAGTCTTCGTATTATATAAATTTGTTCAACACTTGATATATATATTTGTTCAACACTTTCACCTCCTTCGCGAAGGAATTCTGGGTAGTGACTGAAATAATGAGATTATGGGCACAAGCGGCCGAAATGAGCTTCCTCCATAGGGTAACTGGGTTCAACTGTAGAGACAGAGTGAGAAGCTCAGACATCCGAAGGGAGCTCAGAGTAGGACTGAAAGGAGTCGGCTAAGGTTTTTTAGACATCTGATTCAGAAGGGAGACTTCCTTTGGAGGTTTTCCGAGCATGTCCGTTTCTGTACCTTCTCTTGGATGATTCTCTATCTGGATTAACTAACCAGTGCAATAGGATATGAGCCTCTGTTCTACATAGGTTCTGGGAAGGCCATGTTGAGGCCTTGGTTCATTCGCCTCCACATTTCATGCCATTCTCCAGTGATAGAATATTTCCTTTGTATCAAATCACCATTATTGTGTCTTGCTCGATCTTTATCTACTTGCATTCAGCATGTTGTTAATCCCCTGCATCCAGCTGTAAAGGTCATACACATTTGCATGAATTAAAAAAATGAATCATGCTTGAAGCAACACACAACCTTATTACCCAATACCCACATAGTATATTTCCTTTGTATCAAGTCACTATAGTACTGTCCTGCCAGATGTTCATCTGTTTGCGTTAAGCCATGCTTCCCTCCATTCAGATGAGAAGGTCATGCATGAATTCAATGGAAATGTGACACTTGCTGGTACAGATAGGCTAATTCCATTCAGTCACATTTCATTACAAAGTGACTCATCTTATCTGCTCCCTTTGTTAACGCAGGTTTGGGTATTTGTGTTGTCAGAGACTGTCTACGCTCTATGCTTGCTCAGAATGATCCAGAACATTACTTGAACAGAGTCACCACCTATCACAAATATGCGTCATTATGGAATATACAGTTGAATATCACAAAGTGTCCTGTCTGAATTTCACATTTAGGAATTTTCAATGAAAAGACCCCTTTTATTATTCCTTCCTCTAGAACAGGGGTGTCAAGATCCGTTCCTGGAGGGCCACTATCCTGCATGTTTTAGATGTTTCCCTATTCCAACACACCTGATTCAAATGATCAGGCTCGTTATCAGGCTTCTGCTGAGCTTGATGATAAGCTGATCATTTGAATTAGGTGTGTTGGAAGAGGGAAACATCTAAAACATGCAGGATAGTGGCCCTCCAGGAACTGAGTTTGACACCCCTGCTCTAGAACATGTGAATCTATGACGTCTTCACTTTTATTTGTATGCATACTTTCTAATAAATGAGTCTTCAAAATATGTAATTATGTCACCATTGGCTTACCAAGTGTAGGTTGTTAAGTCAAATGCTATTTTTGAAGGTTTTAAATATTTTAACAGTGTTGTATTTCAGTATAAGGTCATTTTATAATTCTTTCCAGATTTAAAACCGCATATTATCAAATGTTGGTTCTGCTTATCTTATTTATTCTTCATTCTTAATGGGTGATGTATTAACAAGCTAGTGTTGGTTTTGTTGGTTAGCTCAGTTAGATAACACCTGGCAGCTACTGGGTGCAAATAAATAATAACCAGTCTTAATGTAAGAAGTGAGTGTAATATAGCCAGTTTTAATTTAGTTATAAACAAATCTCTACATAGTAAGCTCCTTTACTTATAGATACTTTTGAACATACAATAAGTTGGTCATATTTAAAATGAATGGGTGTTTTGTTTTTCCTCACTTATGACCTAATGTTCCTGCCTGTCTGTCCATGTTGTCTGTTTGAAGACAGAAAAAGATTGAGATGGAAGCCCATGGGATAAAAGGATTTTTGAAGCTCAGGAGTGAATTAGAGGACAAAAGGAATGATTGGAAGAGGGGAAAAAGGTGAGTCACACATACTGTACATACAAGTCAAGGTAAGCTACTGGCATAGGTAGAAAGAGAAAGGTGGAAGAATCACAGCGGATGAAAGCAGAGAGAGAGAATAGAGGGATGGAAATGGACGAATGTCTGTTATGTTCCTGAGGGTTAAACTCCAGGGAAATTACCTCATCATGAGACTGCTCGAGAACACTGCAGCCATGTTGACTTTGCATCGGCGGAGCACACACACACACACACACACACACACACACACACACACACACACACACACACACACACACACACACACACACCCTCTGCTGAATTGTGGCCAATGGCATCATAGCCTGGACGAATCACTTCCAGATTCAGTGACGTCACCTCTGTCAGGTTCACAGGAGGAGCAGAAAGCACACAAACACACTCAGAACACCTTTCGACCAGAGGGCAACGGGCTGGTCTGTATTTTCTCTTCAATTATGACACAGAGGTCACTTCAAGGCTTTTTATTCCAGCTCCTTTACTTAGCTCAGACAGAAACTATCCTCACATCACTCTGTGAGTACAGCAGAGGAGTGACAGACTTAACATCCTATGGCTGAAAGCTATGGGGCTATAGTCCCCGCTGGACTCTAAAGTGCCCCTAATAAGGTTTTAGCAGCCTGCAGAGGTTATTGAAGAGGCCGCTGGAAGGCTGTTGGTTTATATCCCAGGGTGACAGGGAAAATGCAGGGGGAGGAGTGACACTGCTTCTACTCTCTAACTGCAGTTGATGTGCCAATGACCACTGGCCGTTTCAACAGACTAATTTGTGGTTGAATGTTGACCACAGCTGTGCTGTGAATCTCCCAGATGCTCGATATCAATAAAGACATTAGTGGAAAACAAAGGAGACACTGTATAAATATACTTAGTGAGCACCTAGTGAGTAAGCTTTGCTCATAAACTCATAGATCCATCATAAACCACTAAAAGCCGTTATAAATAGTGTTGTGGTATAGGCATTTACTCTTATATTGGCTTATTACCCCATAACTATAATCCCTTAGTAAGTTATCTGTATGTTCTTTTAAAAATCTACCTGCACTCTAAGTGTTTTTACATTTTGCCTTTCTGTAACGCAATTGTAATCTCTTCAGGGTAATTATGATGATTATCGCTGTTATTAGAAGACTATAACAAACTAATAAAAGGTTTTTCTCCTTGGTCCTCGGTTTACGATGTCCTCAACTTATGGTGTTCCGTGGTTATGTTTCCATCTCCCATAATTTATTAAGAAAGTCTTGTTCCATCATTCCGACGTATGCCATTTGCAACGTTAAAACAAGTTTCACGTGGGAGCTAGTTGGCGAGTGAGCGGACGAATATGTTGCCACTATAAAACGAAGGCGGCTTTGCTTACGTTCGACGGTTGTACACCACGTGGGATTGTGCTACATTGGCTTTCTTTTGTCTGTGTTGTTTTTGGAAACTTTTTGCCCTTCGTTATGGCTCCCAAGCGTAAATGAGACTCTTCTGAAGGCAGCGCTTCGAAGAAAAGGAAAGCTATCTGCATGGAAGTGAAACTAAATACAATATAACACTCAGAAAAGGGTGAAACACAGCGAACACCAGCCAGTTGCTAAGGAATTGTTCTCTTTTTAAAATGTATTTTGTATTTTTACTGTACAATGATTTTGTGTTCTAGATTATGACTTTACCACTGTGTTAGCATAGGTGAGTGACATAGGTACTTCTGTGCATTTGTGAGTTCCAACTTGCAGTGAAAACTACATTGCGTCGCGCTGTAGGAACGGAAGTCAAGACACCCCTGTATGTGAATGGTCATTGTGAGAAATGCATAGTCTTTTGCAGGTCAGAAAAAAATTTTAATCTTTAAAGCACCCTTAGGCCATTTTATGTTGTTTTTTTTTTTTTCAGAAACTTGGGAGACGTTTTATGGCACCCCAAACCTTTGTTCATGTTCAGACTGTTAGAACCACCCCACAGAACCTCTTACACGTTCTTGTTTTTGCAGGTGAAATAAAGTACCATACCCCGACTGCTTTCAGAATCTCAATGCTGATTGGTTAAACTCAAAGAACACAAACGCTGATTGACTAAATCGAGATAGGAAAACAAATTTTTCTGCCCTCTTTGATGTCCTCTTTGAATAGAAGTCTTCTCGCTAATGTCGCCATCAGCAACGTCAGATTCACCCTATAGGTTAACTTAACAAGCTTCCATTGTTCTATTTCTTACATGCTCATAACACTAGAGTTAGGTGCAGTTACTATTTACTTTTTGTTGTGGTTTGCTAGGACAAAGAGATGCAGCAAGGGCTGATTACGGGGCATTTCCTATAAGCGTTAGAGCCACCTTATGCCTGCCTCGAGTACCTGCAGTGGAAAGCCGCCTGTTGTTGGTGTTGTAGTAGCCTAGCCGCGCTAGACAACCCACGGCAACGAATTTAATTCTCTGCCAGGGTGGGTCTAGTTACCCTCCATAAGGCTCGAGGCTGGATGCTCCTAAAACTGGCCGGACCAATCACCATGAAGTGTAGAGTCAGAAGGCGGGCGTAACGAAGTGGCAACAGAGGCGCGACGATTCTGACAGAAACAACCGGCGCACAATAAACGGTTATCTTTCAACTCGGCTTTGGCCACAGCCCTTAAAGATTTGAAGCTAAAATTCAACTTGAAAGATAAACAAAGGACGGCACTGAAGTGTTTCATTGAGAAGAAAGACGTATTTGAACTTATGCCGACGGGATATGGCAAATCCTTAATATACCAGTTGGCTCCGCTGGTTGGGAAGCTAATGGGACTTGGCCACAATCCGCCAGCGCTCTAGGAACTACGTCAGCCTATTCGTTGCACTGATTGGTTGTATACCTACCCAATTGCTGCAGAGTGATTTGAAAGACAACCGTTCAGCCCGCCGCCCTCCCTGTCGAGCGTTCCTAGACCCTTGCGTCTTCAGAACATGGGTCTAGCGCGACTAGGCTAGTGTTGTAGTGCTATGTGTGAGATGTTTGTGTGTATTTAATGGAAGGGGGGAGTTGGAGGATATAAGAGTGAGCTGCCACAATTGCTGACCTCCCCAGCACCACCCCTGTTTCTCACCATGTCAGAGTTCACCATGCTAGAAAGAAGACAAATGTGACGTGATATACGGAGGATGAAACCGATAGCCTGTGTGCATGTATGTGTGTGTCTGATTGTCTGGAAGGACTTTCCTGTGTTTCAGAAGTCTAAAAATCCCTGGTCAGGATGTAGTTATGGAGCGCTAATTTGAGAGCTGTCTGATTGCGGGCTTTCTGTGGGCCCCTACCAAACACACACACACACATATAGACACACACTCTTTATCAGTCATTAATCTATCAGGTGTCATTAACAGGGGAGGATGGGCTGATTGGAACCAGAGGGAGACAGAATGATGTCACACAAACACACTTTGCTGCCAGAGCTCTCATGTGTCTCCACATCTTTCATCCACATCAACGCCACACACACACACACAAACGTGTACATGTGACTGACATTTAGACAGATAAAAGTGCAAAAGCAGGCCTGTGAGGGAAACACTTATTCATGCTGCTTCAGTCCTCTCCAACATCTGAGGCAAGGCAAATGAGCTCCTATAAAAACCGTCAGTTTAGAGTCTGCATGAAAAGCTGTGACTACAACAATAACGGGAAAGATAAATGTGTATCCGTAGTGAGTGATCCTCTGTCAAGAAGGAGGAATTCTCCCACTACAATGGACTGCATGCCCACAGCATACACTTTTAACACACAGCTTAACACTATAGCTATCTTTGGAGGACGGGCTATTGTTCAACACTGACAGTAATCCTTTAAAGAGGTGCTGTGTTTCCAGGCTGAGAATGGATCTCTTTATTAACACTGACGGAGGCTCATTATCTATAAATACAGGCGGGAGCCACTAATAAATCATTTCTCATGGCCCTGATAGAGCACTAACCACAAGGCATTAAGGCATCGTGAAAGCAAACCACACGTTGGCAGGCCAGCCCTTGTGAGTGTTGTGTGTCTGTGTGTATGTGTGAGCTACACCATGCTTTGGCAGGCAGGATGATGGGGCAAGAACTGCGCTTTTGATTGAAATAGCATGTTGTCTTTCGAGTTCCCGTTTCGGCAGCCTTTAAATTATAGTGTCTCTGCAGGGCTGCAGAGTCTTTTCGGGTGGGAATAAAGTCAGAAAAGAGAAAATGTTTTTCAATATACGCAAGGACATTTTGAATGAACGCATGTTGAATGGCTCTGATTTTTCTTCTGGATTTTGACTTCACTGGCACAGCAGCAGGATTAATTAGTCTTTCTCTCTTCCACATCAGTGCTGAAGCCTTATATGTGAATTTTCATGCCTGCAGGTGTTGTGTCACACAGCATAAGTGGTGATGACATGCAGTGAAATTACAAGGGGGCTTACCAGTTAGCTTCCAGCAGCTGCAACTGGTCCTTGCAAGGATTTACAAAATTGTGTACTATGCTTTTTTATCATAGACTGTATAATTTATTAAAGATGGACATGGCCACTGTGACGTCACCCAATAATTTGTGGACTGTCGTTTCAAGGTCTTGAGTTTGGAATTTTCCCATCACCATCCTGGTCTTCTGAAACCGGATGAGCACAGTGTCCACACCCTAAAATATCATCAATTTTACTCTAAATGGGACTAAAGTTTAATAAATGACATCATGCTTTATTGAAGGAGACTTGAAAATAACAACTGACACCACAAACCCAGTAAGAACATTTTTATTGAGGTGACAAACCAAGTGAGAAGTTGGGTCATGTTCTCACAGACTTCTATACAGTCTGACTTATTTTTGCAACCAAAGGAGTCGCCCCCTGCTGGCCATTAGAAAGGATGCAGATTGAAAGCACTTCTGCACTGACTTGTCATTTAAATTTTATATACAGTTAATGATTTCTATACATGTACTTTATTTCCTTACTTACTCATCAGGTAGCTAAAACATGACTCCACATAAAGGACAGCATTTCTTTGGAATTGATGGATGTGCAAATAAGCAGCTGTTCACCAACAAGTTTGCCATATCAGCTTGTGTCCGCTGACTGCAAATGGTTAAAAATCATGTAAAAGAGAGAGCTGAAAAATTTGTGTGAACAGGCCATAGTAGCATCAGAAAATGTGGAATAGCATCCAAAAATGACAATTTTATGGTGGTAAATGTCAAATCAAACTTTTAAATTATCAATAAATCCCATGAAAAGACAAAAAACAAAAAAAATTGATCCTGCAAACATCCAAAGCCTGAACTTTGTTCCTTCATTACGAAAAATCTGATATGATTTAGAATTAGACAGCTAATCTCTGTGTATAAACCATGTGTGGTGCATTATCATGGGTTTTGATTTTTAGCATTATAACTAAACTTAACGAAGGACGGGGACGAGCTCCTCTCATCCATAGAAGGTCGAAGAGTTTCTCTGGAGAAAGAACGTTGGAATAAAAAAAAAAAAACATCTTTTGCTGCATTGATTTTTTTTTTTTCTCCCCAAATGGAAATATCATCTTCCCATTAAAACACATTGCCTTCATGTACAGTATGACCCACTGTTCTTTAGCCTAAACAGGCCCATTTTCATCTTTGTGACTTTTGGCTGAAAAGCAGAATTCTTGTGAGATTAACAGTATTTCCTCTATTGTCATTCTTTGCTCAGTCTGTCCTGTCTATCCCAGCTAACTCGAGCCAGGCCAGAGCAGCCAAACTCTGACAGTTTAACCTCCCTCAGAGGTCAGTCCTGTTCTTATGGCAGCACAGTCTCCTGCTTCAGCTCAGGACAGCCCTGTATAACCAATCATTCCACTATCCAGGCTCGTTCTGAAGAGATGTGGGAATGAAAGGTCCGATTAGAGCCTGCTGGAAGTATTCAGCGTACAGTCTCCACCCCGCCCGGCCCATCACCCCAGCCGGCGGCCCCTTCCAACCAGCCCCTCTCCCCTCGGCCCTGCGCTGCTCAGAGCTGTGATTGGCATGTGAATTACAGTGTGTGGTGATGATAATAAGAGTGCTAACCGGGGCCAGGCCTGCGTCTTCCAGCCAGCAGCCAATCCCAGCTGGCACAGCCTGAAAGACGGCCGCTGCCACCATCTGAAGAGGCAAATAAAAATGACAAGCTAACTGTTAAAGAACTGCTGATTTTTCACATGTTGTTTTAAAAGCTTTTGTGACCGTGCCAGGTTTTCCCCCCCCCCCAACTATTTCTCTCTTTTCTCTCAATTTTCACTCTTCTTCTGCCCCCACCTCACCAACCACATCCAGATATGTGAAACCCCTCATTTATCAGAGAAATCTAAAAATATTTCCCCTCCGCTGTGGTGCGGTTTTGATCAAAAATATTTGTGTTCAGAGTGATTGTGTTCAGCAGGACAAAAACAGATAAAGACATGTGTGACTGTGGGGTCCTTCAACAACCTTCCACCACATGCACGCAAAACGATGGATTTCCCCTCAATAATTACTACTTCCCCTCACCATACATGTTAACAACACCAAAAGAAGCCCTCAACACATATCAAACTCCTGCGTAAGTCTGCTAACAATCCAGAAGTGTGTTTTTGTTGGAGCATTGCTCACCTTTATGCTTTATTTTATCCAAATAGTGAAAAATCATGTGCTAGTTACACATTATAGTATTAGGAAATTGCACACTAACACCCTGCGGATTAGTTTTCCACCCCTTGACATCCTTCTGGGAAGAAGAATTCTCATTCCCAGAGCTGTATTCCCAAATCCCAAATCCCCAGAGCCCCGTGGATGCCGGTGCCCTGTTCAATCAGATTCCTGCTTGGCAGAAATGCCCGTCTGGGACGTCCGAGACGGAGAGAAGACGCTCCACGGAGATCCTCACATGCACAGTCTGACTCTCATTATCAATTACGTCTGTTTTTGTTTCTTTTTACCGCAGCCATTAACCACATGGTTACTGGCAGTGTGAGAGAAAGCGAGAGAGCAGGGAAGAGAGAGACTGGGAGAGAGAGAAAAGGCAATTTTCATCAAAAAGAATTAGCTATCCAAACAAGTGAGATGAATGTGCCATGGAGTCAGCTTCACAGTTGGCCTCATGAAAGCATTGTGGACAGATGAAGATCTATATGTGTTTAATAGGAAGAGGGTGAGTAGCAAGGGATAACTCAAGGCTTAGGAGGAGAAAAGAGGGAGGGAGAGGGAGAAGATAATTCACAACACACTTGTGGTGAGAGGAGGAGGCTGCATCTTGGCAGGGATGTTACTCTCCTTCACTGTTTTTTCTCCTGCCCTCATCCCTTGTTACCCACCCGACCAGGCAGGAGCAGAAGGAGCCAGTAAAGGCTGGATGCCATGGCACATGAGCCATTAAATCTTCCTACACTGTGGGCAGGGGGAAGGCGGTAGTACCAGGCCTCATGCCCAGGATCCCCTGACGCTGCCAGCCAGAAACCTATAGAGCAGAAGAGCCGCACGGAGGACAAAGAAAAGAGACTCAGACACACTTTTATGTGACCACTGCAACGCTCTCCTACTTGATTCACAGAAAAAGACAAAAGCAGACTTGTAGTTTGCTGCCTCTCTTAGCTTCTAACTAAGAGCAGAAAATGAGCAAATATTTTTTATGCATTTTGAGGCTGACTTTTTTTTTACTCCGTCAAGGTACGGCACAGTTATGTGACAATTGGCGCTTGTTTGTCTGTCTGTGTGCAACATTACTCAAAAATAGACTAACGGATTTGGATGAAATTTTTAGAGACAGTCAGAAATGCCACAAGAATCAACTGATTAGATTTTGGCAGCGATGCGGCTTATAGTCTGGATCCACTGATTTGTTAAAGAGTTCTGTAACATAGTGAGATAGTGTCACGATGTCACTGTAACTACGACAACAGCTGCCTGCTGCGATCACATGATTGTGATCCTACTACAAATCCACCGCTGCAGACTTATCAGGACTCTTCCATTGGAAATCATACAAGGAACAACTGATTAAATTGTGGGGGTGTTTCCAAGTCCCATCAATTCCTGCTACATATTTAGATCCCGTGATTTGGTAAATAATGTACACATTCATAACACACGCCTGTGCTCAGCATGAGGTCATTTTGTTTGTGGGTACATCTACGTTAAAAGGACACATTCTATGGTGCTGTGATTTCTGCCACAAATTTTTTTCAAGATTTCATCCGTCGGAAATGATATGACTGAGCAGCCTTGATCGAGTACTGCACTCTCTGAGTGCTTTTCTTGTTTGATATTTTAATACTAGTGACTTCTTGTACTGAATTGCACCAGCAAATACACTTTGCTACAAATGTGATAGTTTACTAGCCTAGCCGCGCTAGACAACCCACGGCAACGAATTTAATTCTCTGCCAGGGTGGGTCTAGTTACCCTCCATAAGGCTCGAGGCTGGATTCTCCTAAAACTGGCCGGACCAATCACCATGAAGTGTAGAGTCAGAAGGCGGGCGTAATGAAGTGACGACAGAGGCGCGACGATTCTGACAGAAACAACCGGCGCACAATAAGCAGTTATCTTTCGACTCGGCTTTGGCCACAGCCCTTAAAGATTTGAAGCTAAAATTCAACTTGAAAGATAAACAAAGGATGGCATTGAAGTGTTTCATTGAGAAGAAAGACGTATTTGGACTTATGCCGACGGGATATGGCAAATCCTTAATATACCAGTTAGCTCCGCTTGTTGGGAAGCTAATGGGACTTGGCCACACAATCCGCCGGTGCTCTCGGAACTACATCAGCCTTTTCGTTGCGTTGATTGGTTGTATACCTACCCAATTGCTGCAGAGGGATTTGATAGACAACCTTTTTGCCCGCCTCCCTCCCTGTCGAGCTTCCCTAGACCCTTGTGCCGTCAGAAACATGGGATCTAGCATGGCTAGGCTAATAGTTTACCTGAATGTTACTAAATAATACAGTGGGGAAAACAAGTATTGAACGCGTCAACTTTTTTCTCAAGACTCCATTCCTCAACAAAAGACATGTTGAAGCTTGTTTAAAGTTTGCTAAACAGCATCTTGACAAGCCTGTAGAATACTGGGAGAATGTGTCTGGTCAGATGAGACCAAAATTGAACTTTTCGGCTGTCATACTACATACCATGTTTGGAGGAGAAATGGCACTGCACATCACCCAAAAAACACTGTACCAACAGTGAAGTTTGGAGGTGGAAGCATCATGGCATGGGGTTGTTTCTCATCACATGGTACTGGCAAACTTCATATAATTGACGGAGCAATGAATGGAGCCATGTATCGGGAAATTCTTGATATGAATCTGCTGCCATCCACCAGGATGATGAAGATGAGATGTGGCTGGACCTTCCAGCAGGACAACGATCCAAAGCACACGGCAAAGTTGACTCTCAAATGGTTTCAAAAAAGAAAATCAATCTGTTAGAATGGCCTAGTCAATCACCTGACTTAAATCCAATTGAACATTTGTGGAAAGAACTCAAGAAAGGGGTTCACCAGACGGCACCAAAGAATATTCAAGATTTAAAGACAATCTGTGCAGAGGAATGGGCTAAAATCACACCTGAGCAGTGTGGGCGATTAGTTAAAACATACAAGAAGCGTCTGGAAGCTGTCATTGCAAACAAAGGCTTCTCCACCAAGTATTAGATGAGTCTCACTTAGCGTGTTCAATACTTTTTTCCTGTGTTATCGCACTTAATTCCACATAATCATTATTTATGGACCTGAACGTTGTGATTTCTTTTCATGTGTGGATTATTTGAGTTAATATCAATGTCTGGTAGAAATTTTGTTTGAATTGCATCTTTGGAAATAAATGTGATGAGAAAAAAGTTGACGCGTTCAATACTTATTTTCCCCACTGTATAACTGCTACATCTGGAAAGATAACTTATTGTTTTCTTTCTCTTTACACCGTTTCAATTCTCTCTTTAGCAAATCTAGCCTGACTAAACAGTATTAGTGGTTCTGTTTGGCCTCATAACACATGATTCAGTTGTGGTCTTGTAATTAAAGAAAAAGATGCTTGCAGCACAAAGTACAAGTTTACTAAAAATCTGCAGTGTATTCACATAATTTCTAGGAAATAGGGTTGTTTATTCACTGGAGTTTTGAAAACCTTGAATATTACACTTCCCACAATGCAAGCAGGTCTTCATTGGACTGTAGTAAAACTACCACGAAGGAATTTATTTTACAACAAACTGGCTAGTATTCAACATCTGAAGTCACTACACTATTTAATTGTTCATACTGATTTAGAAACAATTTTTAATGTTAGCCCAAGATGATAATTTCATTTTAAAATTGCATTAAATGCACAAAAATATTTTAGGTATGGCTGCATATCTAACAGGTGTATTCCACTTATTTAGACATATTTGAATGTGTGAAAAACTAAGTTAAATGGCTTCATATGATTTAGTTTTAGTCATGAGCACACTTCTTTAGTTGTATAGTAGCCTAAATGGTAGTTTTACTTTTTTTAAAAACAAAGATTATTTAAATTTTAGAAATAAATATACAGGACTACATGATTAGCTCCTAAATGTTTCAGTTTAGCCCCTGAAATATGTTTTCATATCTATTCAGCATTAAAGCTTTAAAAAAAAAGTGACTAAATCCACATAGGGAGGAGGTTGGGGTGGATGGATAGGTCAAACACAAGATTTCACCCAGGAACTTTGTGTCTCATGTGAAAACAAAAGTCAGTATTATTATTTTTTTTGAGGTAAATCAACTTGTCATAAACAGTGCAGTCTTTGTGCATTTAAATTAGAATTACTAAAGTTTTCATTTCACATTACTAGTAATTATTAATCATTAAAGGCAACTATTTCCCTCAATTTTTTGAAGTAAATTCAACTCATATGTGCTTACAGTGTACTATTTTATATAGTACTTAGCCATCCTGCATCTATATATTTGTGTGAAATGCTTTTTATGTGTGAACTAGAAAAGCCTTTCACAGCTTCTGGAACGAGTCCTTAAGTTGTTCTGAAATGAACAAAAACATTTGGTGAGGCAGCTTTTTGCCTTTCATGCTCCAAGTCATTGGAACAGACTGCCAGAGGATTTGAGAGCAGCTGTGTTGATATCTTCAAAGGCCAAGGCTGGCAATATTCAGTATATTTGAAATGTCAACAAATCCAATGTAAAATTAGCTCCAACAGAGCTTTTGTCTGCCTCTCTACTGTCAGCTCCAGATCTGTTCCAGTAGTTAGTTCTGAAAATGTGCATCTAAAATAAAAAAGGCCAGTAATGTAGCAAAACAGGTGACTTTGGCAAATGTGACATAAATAGTGCTAAAATAATGTGAATTAATGATTTGGGTGGGATTTCTTGCAGCTGATGTGCAGGATGTTCCACGTGGTTTTGACTTAAAATAAACCACAGTGCCCTTATTCTTTGATGCGAAGAAGCATATCAGCTGGCGCATCTATTGTTGTGTGCTTTTAAATGAGGACAGGAAGAGATTACATTGGGCTTCGGATACACAAGCAACCTTTGTTAGCAGATCAGTTGATCTTTTGTGGCTTTTCCTATTAGAGCTGTTGATAAGACTTTAGATCAAATTAAAGTGAAAATCCCTTTTGGCTCTTTTTCTTTCAGTTATTTTTTTCTCTTTTTAATGTTTTTCAGTCTTTTATCTTGATTGTTTTGTTCACATTTTTGTTACTTTTCCTCAGCAATCTGTAAAACAGTTGGATTTGCACTAACTTGTTTGAAAGATGCCTCACAAATAACAGGAATGCAGGGCGTTAAACAGGTAAGACTTTCCTATTTCTCATCCAGACATCAAGACGGCAATCAAAAGAAATCATAAAGCAAATTTCTCTCATTGACAGATAATCTGAGGAGAGTATTTGGATTCATTCCAACAGCAAATCAAGTGGCAGCTATGCTGGCAGACACAGTCCATTAACTCCTACAGGCAGAGAAGGATGTGATCAGCATCTTCTGTCAGAGCTGCTAAAGAAGTACCAGAGAGACTTTGCTCCTGAGGATTCCTGCAGGGACTTGACAGCCTGAGAGACGCCGAGGACCTCCGACAGCTGAGCTTTACCCCCTGAGAGAGGGACAAGACGGAGGTTATGAGGAGCAGATGTGACACACACACTCGTACATAAATACATGCACACATCATGGAGCTGATGACATGTCAGGGTCAGAGGAATTTGTCACTCTGTAATTGGTCGCGTTGTGAAAAGCTTTGACTAGTTCCCTTTGATCTGTTCCTGCTCCTCTGTCTTCCTACTCATTGTTCTTCACATTTTCAGCAACAACAATATAAATACACAACAAACAGCTCAATGCCTGATCTAATGTAGCTATTAGGGATGTTAATAATTACTGATTAAAAATATAGTTAGCCCAGAAATCCTATTAATTCAAACAATTACACAACAATGTACAAAAATGAGTTAAGTTTGGTTGCATTGCTATCAAATGTATTCTCCCAATTTAGATATATTTCAGTGTAGTTCAATGGCATAAAATGGTGAAGTTACAGTCAATACTCTTTATCTCCATAGAGCTGCAAAGGAGACCAAATAGGGAAATTACTTTTAATGACAACTGCAATGTTATTGAAGGCGGAGTCATGGTAATTTAGTGGAACAAACGATAAGTGATACGACATTATTAGCTCCTAAATGGGTCATTTCAAAACTGGAGGACATTTTACGTCCCACCCATCAAATTTCAAATAATCTATGTACAAAATACTAAAACATGCAGTTGTTGTGTAAATGTTCTTGTCCTGAGACCAAATCTAAAAAAACTAGGAGAAAAAAATGTTTGAAAATATTTTTTAAAACCTCAAATAAGTCTGGAGTTCACCCTAAAATGCCATTTTTCTCTTGTCCCACCCCCTTGATGGCAAATTGAATCTCAAATAAAACGGCAAAAATGAAATTTAGATCTCCTTATTTTCATTGATGTCTTTTGTAATTGTGGGAGCATTTTTTAATCAACATAATATTTTAAATAATTATCATGCATGGAATTTTTAGCTGGTAGAAGAAGAAGAAAACTGAATCACAAGATATGCGGAAATTAACATCATCAAACAGTTTTCCTAAAGAATGGGTAGAGCAAAGCTATGTCCTCTCTTCTACTTTTCATATTTTCATAACATCGTAAGCCTTGATTGAATGTCTCACTACCTGATATTATCAGGATGAGACAAATTATTTTTTCTTTTTTCCATCAGTCAGTTTGTTCTCTTGGTCAGCAGTAACAGCTAGCTAAATATCTAGCTTCTGCTGCTGAGAAAAAGCTAACATTAGCATGGATTAGCATCCCTGTTACTGTGATTAGAGTAGGGTTAGCAAACAACAAATAAAACATGGAATAAAAATAGGACCACTGACATGTAAGCTGAGCATTTGATGGATATGGAGCAGAAAAATTGTAAAAGATAAGGCTTATTTTTCAAACATTTTGAAGCCCAAATGTCCTCCAATTCTGGAATGACCCGAAAATTTCAATGCTTCTTCTGAGAAATCACACTTTTATGTCAATTCAGTATCGCAGTGAAGGGAGAAATTTGCATTTTAGGGCTTTCTGGCAGAAAGACTTGCCTTTATGAAGTTAGGTGAGGTCCATAGGGATGATATTGTGGTGGCTAAATGTGTCAAGACAGAAGAAGAAGGTCATGCATGTCAGAAAATGTACTTTACATTAGCTGTAGTCACCATTTGTGCTACTACTGTAGGTGGAACCTCTTACTGTTTAATAGGATGGAAGACTGAATTTCATTTGCTGTGTTTAACACTGTAGTGACCAGAGGAGGTGGTTTCACGTTTAGCTAGCAAGGGCCACCATGACAGAGACTTTTGTAGTAGCTAATGCCCTGCAGTCAGTTTATGAAGACAAGTCTGATATTACTAGGACAATGTTTATGTCGCTGAATGGTTAAATGTCAATGACTTCATCGGCAAATGGAAAAAGGTCCACTATACCTGATACATTATCATGATTAGCGATTATTGATTGATCATGCAGGTATTAGTTAAGCACATTGTTTAAGAATTTGTATCCATAGTAACTAGAAAACCAACTTTAGAAACAATTAGCATATCCTTGCCTTAGCAGTGTATGCGTGTCTGTTGTCCAGGTGAGCTTTTATTCAAGTCCAATGCAGAGAACTCACATCCCATTAGTGCCACAATACACTAAGTGTGCACAGCGTTCTGCGTTCAAACACTCTCCAAAAGTCACAGCAGACTGGTGGTGGAAGTTTGACGTCTGGCAGTGAGCGGGCATCCGCTCCAGCAGCTCATGCCCAGAATAACCCTCATACACACTTGCACAACAACACGCACACACACACTAACTGCTCAGCATCAGGATCCAACTTAAAACAAACCATCAGGGGGCCGTCACATCCATTCAGCACTGAGCTGCAGACAGACAGGCCTGTTTATAAACACACACGCACAGATACATTTAAAGTTGTGAGCGTGTGCACGTATACAGTACAGACAGACGCCTCGCATGGCTGCACTGCTGGTCGTGATTACTGTTTGGGCACCGGCCTGCAGCTCCAAACACACACACTTTCAGCTGCACCAAGCCACAGTGAAAAACAAATGACACTGAATAAATAAAGCATCTGTACTGAAATAGAGAAAAATACCTAATTTAATAAAGAGGAGGGGGAGGAAGACGGATTTTAGCTCAACTTAACTTGAGCTAGAGTTTTATTTGGGTGTATTCAAGACCTTCCATACCACCAGGCTTCATTGGCAAACCAATTATCCGCAAATGATTATCAATCAGACTACAAATCAGCAGCATGCCAGCGAGCCTGAAGGCGCAAAATGATGGGAAAGCCTAATTGCAAACTGGTCATCAAACTTCCGCATGAATGGGAACCTGAGGCCTCTCTAAATTGGATTTGAGTCTCTTGTTTCCGCCAAACCGCCGTATTGTGCTTAATAAGAGGAAACATGTGCGCCAAGTATCCCTGAACGGGACAAACGCAGATTTGCACTGGATTACGAATCAGAAAGCAGCGAGAAGGAGCTTCCTGTTGTGCTTAGCAAAGGCAGGCGAGGCGATCACAGGCCTGCACGCCCGTCATCACTCCACTGACATCCCATAATCCCATGAGGAAGATTTATGAGCTGACTGCTGCAGACAGAATGGAAAAGCAATCGCTCAGGGAAACTACACAGGCTATTTCTATCAGTTTTTCGCGTTTTATTGTAATGAAAGGCAGCAGCAGCAGCAGCAGCAGCGGGGCCTTTACGCGCGCAGCCAGCTTTGCGCATTTTCCTTTCGCAGGACGCAGCGTTTGAGATGCACTTTGTGACAGTTTTGAAAGAGAAGTTTGGAAAGAATAAACACGGATCCAGGCCGCAGTCCTTAAACAGGTTATGATGACAGAGAACATGTGATTCCGGTTGGTCATAGTTCTCCATTTCCCGGCTGTTGTCAGAGATTTCCATCACCAACCAAACCAACCGTGCCGTAAACACAGCCCTCATTTGTTTTCTCCTCACAGCAATTATAGCATGTGATTAAAAAACATTTTAAATAGAGCCTTCGCTGACTTGTATTTGTGTAAAGCGGATCTATTTCATGTCGAGCAGTAATGTAATAATCCCGAGCTGTCATTACAGCCCAGTTTTCCCCTGTGCGCCAAACTCCATCTGATCTCCGCATTTATGAGAACCAGACTGACGCACACCCTCACCGGGTACCACAACAGAAAAGGAAGAAGAAAGGGGGGGGGGGGGGGGGGGGGGAATATCCCACTTCTATACCGGAGAACCAGGAGACAAGAGAGCGCTCTAAGGAAAGCCTCCAAATTAATATAGGAAATGTTAGCTTCAACAAAAACGCAGCGAGTTTCACGGAGATATTTTACCTTCCAGATGGTCCGAATTAACAGACTTAAATATTTATGCCTCGACTCCACTTCCAATACTCTAAAAAAATCACTTTATTTATCTGTCGGCTCTCTAAATGGAGGGAAGCAACTTGGAAAACAACTGAAAGGCTTGTTTCTGTTTAAAAATGTTGCCTCGAGGAAAGATGTCTAACAAAATCCCCTTGAACACGTTCTAGACAGACCATAACAGAAAAGCAGATCACTTTTTCAATAGTTGTTTCTTGGCCTAATTCTCTGGCATTTTACTTCTGATAATTTCTTGGACTTGCATAAGATTTCTAAATGGCATAAACTTCATGCACAATACTCCTGAATTTACTAAATTTATCTCTACAAGACAGTGGCGCGTAAAGATGCTCCTACTGGTTGTCCTGGATACTCAACGAACACTGCAAGAAATATCCCTAATTTATTAAGTCTCATTAGTTTATTCCAACTTGAAGGAATTTTTTTTTTAACTCGTTCCCTTTAAAATGATTTAATTGCGAATTGACTCAGGTGTCGCCGGTTGGTGCAGCTGATGACTAATCTGCCTTATTTTGTTGTTCTTTTTTTTTTTAGTATTGGCATGTCTAAAACATCTACTTTAGGCAGAAAAGTAATTTTTTTTTTTCACTTTGGTCGTGGAACATTTTTGCCTTAGGGTCAAGGAATCCGATTTGAAGATCGAGATTAGAGCAAAGATGGATATTTTTTGCAGCGCAGGCCTGTGTGGAGGAATGCGCGCTGCACTCTGCCCTCCCTCTCCGTGACGCCCAGAGGGGAACCAGAGAAACAAGCCTTCAGTGAGACAGAGAGGGAAGGGGAGACGTTGAAACGGATAAAGGGGGGGAGAGAGGGAAATATTGTAGTGAGAAGAGGCGTGACAATAATCAGGACTTTTGGATGAGGGCGCGCGTCTCGGCGAACACATGGGAACGCACCGGATCAATTACGCAGCGTCACGGAGCCGCTGTGAGAGAAGAGGGGCGCCCTGAGGTGCTGCTGCTGGTGCTTATTCTCCCCCGTCTTGGTCTGACTGACCCGGGACACCGAACCCTGTGCGGGACAAAGTCAAAATTCAGGCGGATATACGGCTCGTGGAGACGGTGTCTTCGGCAGAATGCAGGGCCTGAGCTCCCGGGCTCACGCGTTTTCGGTGGAGGCGCTGGTCGGGAAACCCTGCAAGAGGATGAAAGTTTCGGAGGGACTCGAGCCAAGTTCTGCTGGAGACACGAGCGGAGACAGGAGCATCTTCACCGGTGAGACACAAGGACACGGATGTTGAATTTTCAGCAGCATGTCTGCTTTTGGTTCCAAACATTTTACGCAGTTTGGAGTTCAGTAAAACGCACAACAAAAGTTTTTCATCTTCAGGCCACATTCACTTCCATGTTACTTTCACAGCTTTAATAAATTTAATTTAAAGCCCAAATGACAATATCAAAACTACTTTAGAGGAAAAAGGTTTGCAAATATCAAACACCTCAACAAAGTTTCATGAAACAATATTCTGGTATTCAAAAAATAAAAAAGTTTCGTCAAAATAAAAATAAAAAAATCACTAAAGTTGCAGCTAAATCTCTTTTAACAAAAGTGAAAATTTCTCAACATCTTCCCCCTTTTTTCCTCCTTTTTTCTTTTGCATTTTTCAGGGCAGCACGAATATCCCAACAGTCAGCTGAAGAGCGCAGGTTCAACAGCGGGGAGGCCGGAGGACTCCTCCTGTGACCCGCAGAAGCAGACGGTCAGCTCAAGGACCGAACCCTCGGACAAGGCCTGCGAAGAGAACAAGCCGAAGGAGAGCGACTGCCGGCCGGACAGAGAGGTCCGAGTAGAGCTGCAGGGCTCCGAGCTGTGGAAGAGATTCTACGAGATCGGCACCGAGATGATCATCACTAAAGCTGGCAGGTAGAAAGACAGAGGGAAAAAAGACAGATTTTAGTGGGATCTGTAGCTGTTATTGTGAAGGAATGTGGCCTTTTACTGGCTTTATGCTATGCTCTGCAGATTTGTTTTGCCTTACAGGTTGAAAGGAGAAGTTATCTGCAAGATATAGTTTGGTCTGTATGAGACGATTTATGTATTTATTTTGAGAAAGTTTAACTTCAATTAAACAAAAATCCAACTTTCTGATGAGATCGAGGTTATGAGCAGCAATTTGAAGAAAAAAAATGAAATAAAACTCGGTTTTGTTGCGTAGAAATACTATTTTCTGCGTCAGGGCCGTGACTGTTTAAACAAGGACCACCTATCTGCTTTTTATTTCAGTTAATGCTCCTTTTATCTGTTATGATTCATATAAATTAGTCTTTATCAGTGTGTGATATGATTTTTACATGAACTGTTCTGCGGTCACAGGTGCGTCTTTATCAGGTGTAAAAAGGCGCCGCAGCCAATTAGAGGGGAGCAGAAGAACTGGCAGTTTTATGCTTTCTAAACAAATGAACTGGGAATTATCGAGGCTAACTGAAAGTGTCATTTTTTTTACCTTGTCCCTGGTAAACATGCAAAATTATATCATTTCACCACATGGGAGTCCTGGCTCTTATTTTGAAAAAACCGAAAAATGCGGAAAGAAATAAAACGAATTCTTACATTTAATGGAACTGAATTTTAAACATTTGCAAGCAGACCTGTTGGATGTGACACAGGACTGCCAACTGCATGAGGAAACCTTGTGACACAGAGATTTTTCCGGGTGTAGGTCGATTAAATTATCTTGATGTTTCAGTTTCAAAGACATTCATTTACGGTCCGCTATCAGCCATGTGCGTCCTCCTCTGTTCCTCCAGAAATGAGTTAATGGAACATAACTACTTGCTGAAATCTCGGTTCCGTTTATTCAATTACCGAGAACACAACCTATAAATCTCGGCAGTGAAGATGCCCTCAAGGCCTCTCGAGGTCCCTGAACGTTCCTCTGAACTTGGCTGATACAGGCAGGAAAGTTTTTTTTCTGCCTGGTTTTGTGCCATATTATAATGGGAAATCCATGACATCTCTGTCTGTTTCAAAAATATTTCACAACTATTTTCTTATTTCTAATTGCAAAAAATAAAAATGTTCTACGCTTCTTCTTCTTTCTTTTCTTCAGGAGAATGTTTCCCTCTGTGCGCGTAAAAGTGCGCAACCTGGACCCTTGCCAGCAGTACTACATCGCAATGGACGTCATGCCGGTGGACTCCAAACGCTACAGGTGCGAGTTTAGGAAATTATTCCAACGTATATGCTTCCATCTGCCCGTTTTCTTACACGTATCCACCCCTCCTCAGGTACGTGTACCACAGCTCGCAGTGGATGGTGGCTGGAAACACGGACCACTCGTGCATTTCCCCGCGCCTCTACGTGCATCCGGACTCGCCGTGCGCAGGAGAGACGTGGATGCGGCAAGTCATCAGCTTTGACCGGGTCAAACTCACCAACAACGAGATGGACGACAAGGGACATGTAGGTAACAGATGAGCTGCTTCCTCTTTCTCTGTGCTGAAAAGAGTGGATCAAACTGATATGATATGATAGATAGATAGATAGATAGATATTTTATAAATCCCCTTGAGGAAATGCAAGGTATCCAGTAGCTCACAAAAGTTGGGAAACCATTATGTAAATGTTCTGGTAGAAGAAATAAAGTGCGTAAATTTGTCTTACAGAAAAAATAAATTGCATAAATCTTGCTTGTAGAAGAAAAAAAATGCGTAAATATTACTTACAGAAAAAATAAAGTGCATAAATCTTGTAGAAGAAAAAAGTGCATAAATCTTTCTTAGAAGAAAAATGCGTAAATATTACTTATAGAAAAAATAAAGTGCATAAGTCTTGCTTATAGAAGAAAAAAATGCCTAAATCTTGCTGCTAAAAAGAAATAAGGTGCAAAACTTGTGCTGGTAGAAGATTAAGTTAAGGTGCAAGAAATAACAGTTGGTGCTGGTACAATAAAATGAGAATATTAAGCGGTGTAAATTCTGTACAACAATATAATTATGATAATAATAGTAATGATAATAATCAGCACATAAAATGGGTGCTTGGATCCCAGGTCATGTTGTTTATTATTCCATGTATCCTTGATTTGTATTTAAAATGTAGTTTTCTTTATATTTTGAATAGAATAGAATACGTACTTGATTGATCCTAACATGGAAATTATTTGTAACAGCAGCATTTAATACACAGACAGCCCACAAACCCAACGAACACCAACCAGTAGTTTAAATGTTGATCTACTAGTCACATATCTGTAATAGTTAGAACAAATATACATAAAAGTTAAAACATATACACAGCATACTCACAAATTAAAGATATTGATAGGAATTACTGAGAATTGAAAAGTCTGATTGCAGCTGGTCAGAAAAACATCCTGTTGCGCTCAGACCTGCACTGAGGAGGAATTAATCTGTGACTGAAGGTGCTCTCCTGCAGCCCTTCCAGACTGTGTATGGGTGAGAAGCGTTGTTCACAGTGTGCTGCTGGTGTCTGTAAGCACAGCACCAGTATCTGCTTCAGTCCTCCTTAAATCACTCTAATACACACCTTGAAGGTCTGTTGAGTTAAAACTAGAGAGAGGAATTACAATTCCTGTCTTGGCTCCAAAACTTCCTGTGAAGAATCAGTGATGTGCAGATGTGGTGACCATTGAGGCCCTAAGAGGCTTTCGACCTAATCCTCGTGTTTATGAAACTGCCCTGGCATTTGTGTGTACGGGACGTTCACTGTTCCAACGTAGGATTCAGAAACTCTGTTTTCACTTGAGCTGAGACTTACTCCTCTAAAGCAGCCTCATAATCCCTGATACTCTTGTGGTCACTTTATGGCCTCTTTGGAAGCGTGTCATTTAGCTCGTTTTAGTTTTAAACACCGATAAAGTTTATTGTAGTACCTTCCTTAAACATATTCCTGTTTAATACTGTGTTTGTCTGTGCAGCTGCTTTGTGTACTTTTTAAAATAATCTGTTAACTCCACGGTGAAACCTCAGATATATTACATCACTATATATATATTTATTTGGCTTCTCTTCCAGAGTGAAGAGTTCAAACGTGTTTATTTGTGCATATATATATATATATATATATATATCTTAAAAATGTCCTTTTTTTTTTTGAAAGAAAAGCTTTTTTTTTCAATGAAGATAACAGTCAATTAATCAGAAATACAGTCTAGACAATGTGGTAAATGACTATTCTAGCTGGAAACGGCTGATTTTTAAAATGTTATATCTCCATAGGGGTACAGAGGAACATTTCCAGCGTCCATCACTCCTGTGTTCTAATGCTACATTGTGTTAGCTAATGGTGTTGAAATGCTAAATGATGATTAGAAAACCCTTGTGCAGTTATGCTCGCACACAAATAATAATGTCACAAATTACTAAGAAACATAATGTGCCGCAAAAGCTTTACTATGAGCTGCAAAAATACCTTTTTGGAAATCAGTTTCAAGTAACTTCTTGTGCATGTGAGAGAAGATCAGCGCTGAGATCGAATTGATTTTAGTGAAATAGTTATTAAGTTATTACTGATATGCTCTATTAACTTAAATGATATGTGTTGATTTATTTGTTTTGTTTATGGAATTGCACATTTTGGCTAAATCTACATTACATTTATTACAGTCTGTGCATTATTGTGTTTTATAGACAACAATGCATGTTTGACTTTAAAATGTTTTGTTCCTTTATCATGTTACTTTTATGAGTCTACTGTAGTTCATTTGTGTAAGTGTAACAGAAAAGATTTAAGCAGAGAAAAACATGAAAAACCAATTTTCTGAGATTTTTTACAATTAATATTTTTTAAAGTAATTCAAAACAGAAGCTTTGGCAACAAACTACTGGACTACTAACTGAACAACAGAGCCAAGTAGTTAGTCAGCAGGCTAAATAAACTAGCTTAACGACAGAAAGCAAATACTGGAAACTGTTAGGAAAAGCAGTTCATTTTAAAATAAAAGCTGAATTCTTTTTTAACTGTTGTTATGACAAAAGCAGCAATTTGATGATGCTTTAAGATTCAGTAAATTCTATTTTCTCAGTTTTCTTCCCTTTTATTGACTAAACAATTCGTTAAAATAATTGATTCTGAGATAAATAGCTAAAATAATCACGAGTCACAGTCCTATTTGTTTGTGACCAAAGTTTTGTTAGCTAGCAGAGGTTACCTGCTAAAAATTTAATATCCTTTTCATCTTCTTGATCCAGATTATTCTTCAGTCGATGCACAAATACAAGCCACGTGTCCACATCATCCGGCACAACCCTCGGATGGATTTGTCTCAGATCCAGTCGCTGCCTGCTGAGGGAGTTCACAGCTTCTCCTTCCCAGAAACCGAGTTCACCACCGTCACAGCTTATCAGAATCAACAGGTAACTCTAAAAAACACTGCATTAGCCTATAAAGCAGTAGAACACTGTGTAGCATCATCCTGAACATGCGTTTTCAAATTAAGCACTAAAGATAAACTGAGAATGTTGGTTCTGTTCTTTAAGCTAAAAAAAATGTAATATTTTATAGAAATGAGCCAGTAACTCTATTACTAATTTACAGTTCCCATCCTCTGTGTGCCAGAAAAATTCAAAAAGCAGATGTTTGGTCTTTGTCAGCGACACAGTGGTCGTTACGATGATCCCGTCAACAGCTCGGGCTCTTTGACCTCCCATTAAATGTTTGAATCTGCACATTGTGCAGCTGATGAGGCCTAATTCCATGCGGTCTCAGCGAAATCATAAATTTACGGTGTCTTGGTTTTCTGCCGGGGCCAGATTCTCAGAGCGGGTGTGTGTGTTCCTGTGCAGGGGAGCTGACCCTGCTGCTGGCTACCATTCCTGCAGTAACAGAGCCGTCCACCGGGACTACCAGCTCTTTTCATCAGGGCTCATTTTACTATCAGTGAACGTATTATTACAGAAACTCAGTAACGAGCTGTGACTGTGCCGACTGTTGGAGTCCACAGCCTATTAAAGTGCCGAATAAAACTCCGTGACCCCCAACCCCCTTTTCTCCAAGAGCCCTGTTTGACATGGCTGATCGCCCTGGGTGCTGCTGGGAGATGCAGTCCCAGAGGGGGGAGCTGTGCCACTCTCCACGCTGTTGTAAAGCTGAGCTCATTGTTAGCTTAACACGTCAGCGGCTGACACGTCCCCTCTAACCCATGTCTGTTCCTCTCTCCCGGGCAAGATCACAAAACTGAAGATCGACAGGAACCCTTTCGCCAAAGGCTTCAGAGATCCAGGAAGGAATAGGTACAGAACAACCTCACTGAACACTTCTTTTTTTTTTTAACTTCAGAAAGCACTCCACTAAAGGACCCAAGAGGGATTTTAAGTTCAACCTCTGAAATTTGAAGCCACATAAAACCTTCAAATAAAACCAAACTGTGTAGTGCAGAATTTCACACCTCTCAGAATCAATATTTAAATACCTGGAATAACATTTGTCGCTGCTTTTACAGTATATATGTGGGTGTGTGTTTGTATGAACAGGGGGGTTTTGGATGGCCTGTTGGAGTCATATCCCTGGAGAGGCCCTCTCAGTTTGGACTTCAAGCCTTTCACCATACAGCTCCAAGGTAGCGGCTCTTTTTCCTCCTCTGGTCCAAACTGAGGTTTTTGTTTTTTAATGTTGTGGTTCTGACGTCTGTTCACAGGGAGCTCAGCGTCGCCCAGCAGCGGAGTGAAAAGCCTCCTTCCTTTTTCTTCATCCTCGCCCCTTCACCCGTTCTCAGCGCTCACCTGCCAGGACGCCGCTCTCCTCACCCTCCCCCTCTACAGCAAGACGTCCCCCGCCTCACCCGCCATCTCCCCGCTGCCCAGCCGAGCCTTCTCCTCCCTGGGAGCCGACAGACTGAGAGGCCTCCCCCCGCTGCCTCCGCTAGCAGACCTCCCGCTCCTCTCAGCGCTGCAGGGGAAGAAGCCTCCCCACTGCAGGGACCCATGTCCTCACGGGTCTCCGGAGGCCCCCTGCCCCATCCCTCTCCACGGCCCCCTCAGCCCTCAGGGGCCCTCTCTCCTCCCTCGTCTCTCCGACACTGCGGGCCCCTACTGCCTCTACCACTACAGCTTCCCCCTCAACCCCCAACTCACAGCTATTTCCCGGCACGCCAAACTCGCCGAAGACACCACAGACTGTCTGCTGCGCCAGTCTCCGTGGCACCCGACCACCAACCACTGCCTCTGACAGCTGGACCGCACTTGCAGGCTCCGGCCCATTGAGAGCAACAAGCCAAAGCTTATTGCAACAAAACAGAGGGGGACGATTCTCCATTCGAGCGAGACTCAAAAGAGAAGTGCGGCTGCAGGGACGTTTTTGTATTTAAAAAAAACAATTTTATACGCTGTGTTGGATTTACCAGCACATAAAAGTGAACCAGCAGCTCTGCACACGCATCCAGAGGCCAACAGTGGAGTAAACAGAAATATTTCTGTTCAGGCAGGAAGCAGATTTTTATCTGGGACAGAAAGCCCATTTATTTTGCTACACAGAATCTGTCTCTTTCAGTCTCCCTGTTTAACCTCTTCAGTGGTGTTACCAAAGAGCATCAGCAGTACGACCTGAGGTATGTAACATGACAAGGACTGATAAAACTGACCATTATTAAAGTATTTTTCATGTCTTTAAAGATCAATCAAGATAAAAATGTGATTTTCTTCCAGACAAACTTTCAATATGGCTTAAGAAAGTGAAAGATGGAAATACATTCTCCATGTTTCCCAGTTCTGTTGTTGCAAAATGAAACACATGTTGTACCAGAGGAAGTGACTTTGAACAAGAAATGATTATAGGATGGATATTATGTTGTAATTAGCAGCTAGCATTCATTGAAACTGAACAAAGGCGTATTTTGTGTTCCTGAGTTGAATCTCAGTATCAGGCTTGGCCACCCCCCGACTAAAAACATGAGCTCATCAAGTCTCTCTGTGATTTTTAGAGGAAGAAACAACAGCTGCCAGAATTCAGGCAGCCAGTTTCCATTCCTGTGCTTTATTACCAATAATAGGACTAATCAGAGATGCATGGAGGTGAAACGCTTATTCTACCGAGACCTTTATTAGTCTGTTACAGGGCTGGAGCGAGGCTCTGAAACAGTCCAAAGCGGCCGTGTCATCGCTGCTGTGTTGCAATGTTGTTCCAGGATCAACAGAAAATCAATACTGCTGCTTGACTTGTGGAGTCATGGTGAAGGCTTTTCAGAGAAAGGGAATTTCATAAAGAACAGGGAGTCGAATAAAAACCACTCTCTACTGTGGGGAAATATAACGCTGTGTTTTTTTGTCCGAACCAAAGGAGGGCACGCCCGTTCAGCCGCTGATGTGATAATTCCTGCCTTCAGTTCAGACTCTAGACCAATCCTTCCCTCCTTGCATTTCAGCAGAGCTAGGAACAGCGGTTTAGGCAAAGCTGGGGGAAATAGCCTGTTTCCCGACAAACGGTCATAACCAAACAGCAATTTACTTGTCATGGCTGAGCGTGGCATCGAGCTAATGTGCGCTGGACGTGGAAATAGCAGGAAGGAGTTAATTGGAGGCAAAAGGGGGGATGGCCCACGTTTCGGCCAGCGATCAAGTGCAGTGCTATCAAACAGCCTGCCCTTTGTCTGCAGACACACGTAATCTGCGCCGGTTATTTGATACCGTCTGTCATTTCCATGTTTGGCTACGGGGGACAATCATTTTAAACTCCCGACTAATTCCTGATCTTTCAGTTAGGCAAATTGCTTTCATACCGGGAGAGCTGAACTCTGCACCTGCCACTCTCCAGAACAGGAGAGAAACTCATTTTTACATCCCATTACTGCTCTGCCATGTTGCAAGCTGCAGAACAATACATGTCCATGCATGCATTTCGCAACAGTAGGAATTGATGAAACAATTCGTAGCAGTAAGAGGAATAGTTGAAAGTTTTAGCAATTGCTCATGTCTTGATGAGTTAAATGAGAAGTTTGATGCCATTCTCAAATCTTAATAGGAAGTTCAAGATTAGATTAGATTAGCACAACTGAAGGTAACGCCATGCAACTGCTGAGTCAACCTTTTATCAGGCTTTTGGTGAATATCCATTTCTGTTCATTGTGAATTTGTCTTACGACACGCCAGCATAATCTTCTTGTCGGTTGCGGCTGCAATAACATGGAAACTGTGCTGATTTAAGTTAGCAATAACAGAAGGACGGACGTTTTCGGGACCGTTCCGCAGTGATTGACAGGCCGTAAAGGCAGAGAAATTTAACCCTGAAGTCATTTGTTTCCAATCATGTGAAATGGCATCCTGAAACAGGAGAGAAGCTTCGACAGAGAGCGTAGACGTGTAAATACACTCTTCCTTCATTAGATTAACACACACATTGCACAAACACGTGTATGTCAGTTATGTCCTAATAATAGTCGCCGTACACTTAAGCTGCACGCGTCCTCTCGCCCGTTCAGCTTCATGCCCTGCAGCCTCACTCGTACTCGGCTCTGTACGTCTCTTGTGAAGATTTACACTGGTCGCTATTTTCTCTGCAAACTCAATAAAAGCTGGTTATTTATCAGGTCAGATTATGGGACATGAATGAGCTCAGCTGTAAAGTCGAAAGTGAAACCAGCTGTGGCTGAAATTGAATTACGCTCGGTGAGTAATGTGAAAAGCAAGAGCAGTTTAACAGTTATTAAGCGCTCCTCTACTACCTTATCAAGCAGCCAGACGCTGTACGGTTGCAGTGAAAGTGCTGCTCTGCTTCTCACCATTTTCTTTCCTATCTTAAACTTTAGATGCAAAAGTGATTGTACCATACATTCTTCCATTAGTGGGTCAAAAATGACCCTCATAAGAATCAATGTGTTGGTTAAGAATAATCATTTGTATTATTTTTTGTTTTATATTTTGGTTCACACAAGAATAATTTCATGTTTGACATGCAAACCTATCAATCAATATGTAGCTATATAAATAAACGCACACACGCACACACACACACACACAGACACACTCAATACATAGACTAATGACAGCTAGCTTAGGTCGCTATCTAGTGTTAACTAACTATAAAGTAGGCTAATCTGATGCTACATAATAATAACACAAGAGTCATGAAAGTGCAAGTGTGTTGAAAAATATCAATTTCATAACATTTTTTTTCTGAGGTAAAACATGTAGATAATACATGTCAAGTCAAATTTACTTGTATATCACCCTTCATGTCCAATTCAAAATGCTTTACATAAAACATTAAGAGCATTACAGTGAGGTGCAGATAGCTAAAAGATACCATGCCAATTTCATGCATAGGTGCATGAGAAAAGAAATGTTTTTAACCTAGATTTAAAAGTGTCTGCATTTGGTGAAAGTTTGATCTCCACTGACAGTTTGTTCCACTTGTTTGCAGCATCACAGCTAAATGCTGCTTCTCCGTGTTTAGTCCGGACTCTGGCCTGGACCAGCTTACATGTATCAGGTCTTACTGTGTAAAATAATCTTCCTGATGGGTGAATTTCTGGCATAATGTGTGTGGTCCACAGTAAATATATTCCCAACCGTCACAACCGATAAAAATCGCAGGTTTCCATGAAACTCTATGGGAAATGCATGCGGGTCATTTTTGACCCACTTTTGGAAGATTTGGGTAGTAACACAAATATGCTAATTTCTTAAAAACTCTTAAAAGTAACTCAAAAAATTTAAATGGAATGAAAGCAAAAACATGTTTTTTGAGGAATACTGGGAAAATGAAATGATAACTTTTCATTACAAAGATATTGCAAGAAAACGACCTCACCGGGTCATTTTTGAACCACTTGTGCATCTAAGGGTTCAAAGCACCTCTGTCACTGGGAATATCAAAAACTTAGTCTCGACTCTTGAGATTCTCTTCTTAGAGGACAGAACCAGGAGTCTCCGTGGATTTGCATGTTGCTTTGTGCTATAAATGTGTGTATTCCTTGCAGCGTGGCCACACTTGTGTGCAGACAGGGGTCACTGGGGCTTTGCAAAGGCATGTGCTCCCTGACAAGCGGCTGTCCTACAGGAGCAGAGGTTAGATAAGTGGAGGACCAACGCTTTTAACATGTGGCCTGGCAGCTGGCCTGCATGTTTGTGTGTGCGTTTTTGGAGTTTCCTCTCAGAGCTCCATCTGGGCCTCATACCGATTCAATCATTCATCAGAGAACGTGTTAATCACCCACACTCTTTAACTCACACCTCAACTCTTTATTTTCACCTTGTCTGCTTCATTTTGTGGCGCAGACATTCAGCGGCATGCTGCTTTGTGTTTCTACTGAGGAAAATATTCCACTTTAACCCACTTTGATGCATTTAGAATCAAAAGAGGGAGATTCTTCTCGATGCAGCAACAGTTTTTCTCAAGAATCAGCAAATTCCCAAATGCATTATTCTCTTCAGACAACAACTTTTCGATAATAGGTGCACTTTGAGTTGCACGCTAATGATCCTGTTTTGCAATCTTCCCATTTAGTGTAATTCAGTTACTCTCCCCTTTCTTGATGATCTGAGTGTTTTATCATGAATGGAGCTGTGTGTGTGTGTGTTGGTGCAGGGTGGTTGGAAGAGGGGCTGTCAGCACTACCAACAAACACAGCGCACACTCTGACCCAGGCTGTCCATCATAAAGAACCTTGCCTCTTCCTAAGAGAAACCATTTGTGCCAATTCCTCCGCTTGTCTGATGTTGGATTCTACAGGTGTGTGTGTGTGAGAGAGGCGCTCTGGCGTTGGTTTTTATTTAATACAAACCTATAAATCAGCCCTTTTGGAACAAGAGATGTGAGATATTCTTTTTCTCTTTGCCCGTATCTCTGACAGAGGGATAGATCGCTCTTAGCTCTTTTTGCTTCCTGTGTATGACAGGTTATCAGTCCTGGGACAGATCCAGAGGGAAGGGGGTGAGTAGGGAAAGAGGTGGAGAGTGATTGAGTGAGAATGATGCTCCGTGGCTGATGTATCGGATGGCAGACGAGGGGACGGGGTGGAGAGGAAAAAGTGATTTAGCGCCGGCCTGCACTCTCCTCTCCTCTTATCCCTGCCTCGCTTTCTTTCATGTCTCAACCAAGGGGTCGACCTGCCCGCCGCCCCAGATGGTGCTGTCCGTCTGGGCTGCCCTCTACAGGATGTGCCCCTCTCACCCCCACAACTACAGACCTATACTCGCTTAATTGATTTCAGGGGGGAAGGTCCTCTTTCTCTTCTGTTTCTCACACACATGGACAGTTTGCCAACAGCTCGTGGCCCCGGTGCGCACACACGAACACGCGGCTGGCGCTGTGCGCTGTCAACGCTAATTCAATTTGAGACGCGGGAGTGTGACTAACAGCAGACCTGCAGAGTGTTTTACCATATGCACCACACACACACACTCCTGACTGATCGCTGCTCACACTCACCGCTCTGACAAATCCACTGCTATAATAATAATGTGATTCCAGAGGTGTAAATTCTACTAGTAGATCTGCTGTTTTCCTGTTTCCATCATTGTCACTAGACAGTTGTCAACAACCCCCTTCATCTTAATTCAGGATTAACTTTCTAGCAAAGAGAGACATGGTTGCAGCATGTTAAAACTATTAAAATTACAACCATAAATACAAGAGACAGCGATTTAACTACATTTATTTCTCATTTGAATTACTTTTAGTATACTGCAAACTTTTTAAAGAAATAAAACAGTCATTTATTTTGAACACTGCATTATTTTTGAGGTTGCACACAATGAGAAACGCGCTAGATATACACTCAAGCGCAAACAGAACATGTGAATAATACTGATTATCATGTTGTGGTTAAGGGCTGCACAGTGGAGTAGTGGTTAGCGCTTTCGCCTTGCAGCAAGAAGATCCCTGGTTCAAATCCTGGGGTGGGCCTGGGATCTTTCTACATGGAGTTTGCATGTTCTCCCTGTGCATGCGTGGGTTTTCTCTGGGTACTCTGGCTTCCTCCCACAGTCCAAAAATATGCTGAGGTTAATTGATAACTCTAAATTGTCCGTAGGTGTGGATGTGAGTGTGATTGTTTGTCTGTATATGTAGCCCTGTAACAGACTGGTGACCTGTCCAGGGTGTCCCCTGCCTTTGCCCGAGTCAGCTGAGAGAGGCTCCAGCACCCCCCGCGACCCTAGTGAGGATAAGCGGTGTATAGAGAATGGATGGATGGATGTTGTGGTTAACACTTGAAATGTTTTTTTCTGGTACTCATGCAGATGTTACTTTTTAGACTCATAGCCCACATTATATACATGCCACTTAGCCTCAACACTACAGCCTCCCCCAGCAAGACAATGCCCCCTGTTGTATGTCAAAAACTGTTCAGGAATGGAGCGAGAAACAGATGAGATGGGACCAGAACAAGCTTGATCCACAGAGGCCCCACCCTGCATCCTACAGAACCCAAAGGTTAGCATCCCAGTGCCAGATACCACAGGACACCCCAGAAGACCTGTGTCCATACTGAATAGGATCAGACCTGTTTTGGTCAGAATTGGGTGACCCGCACAGTATTAGGTAGGTGGTTTTTAGTGTTGCAGGTGATCAGCATATTATAAAGAGTAAAATTAACTCAGAGCTCACAGCTCTGTGAGTCTATATAACAGTCCTTTGAGCCAAATACTAAAATGAAAATGCGAACAGCTACCACTTTTTACCACTTTCACTACCACAGTATAGTGTGTTAACCTGCTTTGCTAAGCAGCAGTAAACACAAACTACAGGTACAGGTGACAGGAATAATATTAGTTTACAGGTCAGAAACAAAAATGGGATGATTCCCTCAGCTGAAAAGTTAGGGATCACTAAAGTTATTACAAATCATCCTAGAGGGAAATAACATTAGTAAATGATAACAATAACAATTACAATAACAATAGTGAATAGATAGATAAAAATATGTAACTGGACTATAACACATGTTAAGGCTGAAACGCCACAGTTATTATTAGACTAATCTATTGTAATACAGCAAGACCTTACAGCATAATTTATGGAACTTTACTAATATAAATGGTGTGGTTTTATACTATTTCATCCATCTTGTTGTTATTATTTTATTGCACTTTATTTGCAACAGTGACAACAGGAATACACCTCCAGCAGAACCAGGCCCAGGGAGGGCGGCAGTCTGCCCCAACCAGCTAGGGTGAAGGGGAAAAGGGGAAACAGAAGAGGATAGCAGAGACAAGCATCCATCCAGGGAATAGGATGAGATAAAAGCATTTACTTTCATTACTGATGTTGTCCAGTTTTAATAAAGTTCATGCTACTTTTATAAAATGATGAAGGTGAAAAACTTCTATTTCTGTGATCTGTATTTGATTTCTGTCTTTTCTCCTGTCATCTAGATGTTCAGAGGGAGATGATGCTAGCCTAGCCGCGCTAGACAACCCACGGCAACGAATTTAATTCTCTGCCAGGGTGGGTCTAGTTACCCTCCATAAGGCTCGAGGCTGGATGCTCCTAAAACTAGCCGGACAAATCTCCATGAAGTGTAGAGTCAGAAGGCGGGCGTAACTAAGTGACGACAGAGGCGTGACGATTCTGACAGAAACAATCAGCGCACAATAAACAGTTGTCTTTCGACTCGGCTTTGGCCACAGCCCTTAAAGATTTGAAGCTAAAATTCAACTTGAAAGATAAACAAAAGTGTTTCATTGAGAAGAAAGACGTATTTGGACTTATGCCAACGGGATATGGCAAATCCTTAATATACCAGTTGGCTCCGCGGCTCCGCTGGTTGGGAAGCTAATGGGACTTAGCCACAATCCGCCGGTGCTCTCAGAACTACATCAGCCTTTTCTATGCGTTGATTGGTTGTATACCTACCCAATTGCTGCAGAGGGATTTGATAGATAACCTTTTTGCCCGCCTCCCTCCCTGTCGAGCGTGCCTAGACCCTTGTGCCTTCAGAACATGGGGTCTAGCACGGCTAGGCTAAGATGATGCCACATCTGGTCCAGCCGATGGAAGGTCTTGAAGTTCTCTGACTGAAGATGGTCCTCTCACTGGATTTAAGGTTCAGATGCTCAGTAACAAACTCCACCAATGAGCCAGCAGGGAAGCTTTATGTTTTTTCTATGAAGGTATCGCTGTTTTTGTTTGTGAATCCAATGTACTCCAACTGAAACTTGAACTAGAACTTAGAAGTAAACCCTTCTATCTGACAGGATCTAGTTGCATAAATAACCTCATAAGATTCACATTTTTATTCCAGTCTTGGTTGGAAATAGAATCTCTGTATTGATTCAGGTTAAAACTGAACTTCACAGCATGTTGGAGCAAAACAACCAGATGAAAACTGTGATGGTGTTGGATTGTCAGACCGTAATGTTGCAACTCAAAGCAGCTTTTCTATCTCAGTTTATTCTGACATTCAGCTCTGAATCAACAGCAGATCCAGTTGATGGTGATCCATGCTGTGGAAGTCTCACATCGCCTCATTTAATGGAGCTGCTTTGCACTTTCAGAATCAGAATCAGAGAATCAGAATATTTATTGTCATTGTCACAAGGACAACGAAATTACGCTCGGAGCATCCATACAACAGAGTTGAGAAGTGCAAAAAAAAAAAAAAAAGACCTCACAGTAATAAATATCATAAATAGTCCAGTACTCACAATAATTTTTACAGTTATTCACCAACACTTTATTTAATAAAAGTCCCAGCTAGTTTTTATGAGGAATGTGATGTTTTAATTTCTCTGTGAATAACAGCAGTCTAATGGAACAGCTGGAGCTTTAACATCTGTCCTGATATTGATCATGAAGTATTGATCAGTCATGGTGTCATGGTGTAAAGTCAACAACCTCACCCTCAACGCAGACAAGACGAAGGAGATGATAGTGTACATGAGGAAGGAGAGGAGACCTCAGCAGCCACTGTACATCCAGGAGCTTGAAGTGGAGAGGGTGAGCAGCTTTAAATATCTGGGTGTTCACATCAGTGAGGACCTAACCTGGTCACTCAACTCCACACAGCTGGTTAAGAAGGTGCAACAGCGGCTGTACTTCCTGATTAGGCTGAGGAAATTTGGCATGTCGCCCGAGATCCTCAGAAACTTCTACAGCTGCGTCGTTGAGAGCATCTTGACCAGCTGCATTACCGTGTGGTATGGCAGCACCACTGCTATGGACCGCAAACGTATGCAGAGAGTGGTGAAGACTGCTGAGAAGATCGCCAGGACTCCACTGCCCTCTCTGCAGAGCATTTACCACCGCAGAGTCAACAGTAGAGCTGCCTCCATCCTAAGGGATCCCACCCACCCCCAGTATAGTCTGTTCATGCTTCTACCCTCAGGCCGGAGGTACAGGAGTATGAAATGCAGGACCACTAGGTTTAAGAACTCTGTCTTTCCCACTGCCATCAGACTCCTAAACTGCTGACTGGAGTTCACACCAGCAGCACAATACTGTACTGCCTTATTTGAATTTGTATTGTATTGTATTTTATATTTTAAATTTTACACTTGTGTTATTTGTTCTATTTTAAATTTTACATTTCTATTTATATTCTTTTAAATTTATTCTTACACATTAGGCATTAGGTGGACAGCAGAGTAAGAATTTCATTGTACAGGGAAACATGTTTCCATACTGTGCATATGACAATAAACACTTTGAATCTTTGAATCTTGAATCTTGAAATCCCTGAAGTTTTACATTCAGATCTTTACGTTTGTTGTGAACTTTGGTAAGAAGCAGAAACTTTAGTGTTGCCATGGATACATGAGTGTTAAATTCTGTCCATGCTTCATTATGGGATGCAGTCCAGCAGATGAGTTTGTTTTTACTAACTGCTACCATATATTAAGAATATATAAATGTGTATAATCTGTAAATGAACATGTTTTATTTTTATTTGTTCCTACAGCTGGTGGAGGGAAAGTTCCAGAATGTGGAGGAATTTATTGTCACAATCACAGACAATAAATATTATCTGAAAGTCAGGTTATTGTTGTTTATCAGCACAATACAAAAAGATTAATGTCAGAAATATTCCAGTTAAGACTCTAGAATATCATGATTTATGTAAATTTACCTCAATAATATGAATGTTCAGGTTAAGATTGTGCAGTGATATTTATTATGAGTTTAGCTGATTAAAGTTTATGATTCTGCACTACAATATTTCTTATTTAAATTGACATCATTATTATAATACGTAGGGTCATACTCTACAATATTGAGATTAAGAAATCAAATATTCTATAAAATGTAAATACACTGAACTAATCTGGATATATTTAAGTTAGGGTGACCATACGTCCTCTTTTGCCCGGACATGTCCTCTTTTGAGAGGCTGTCCGGCCTGTCCGGCCTGTCCGGCCGGCGTTTATAAAGTCCTTCAAATGTCCGGGTTTTTGATCTTGCCTAGCCTGAGCGCGTCACAGACCAGTGTTTTTATCATTCACGTTGAATGGTTCCTTTGGAAACACGCTCTGAGAGGCGGAGTTTGAGCCGAACCCCGGAATGCTCCACGCTCACTTACTCCTCGCAGGCTGACAGGCAGGTAGGCACACTGCGAGAGAACACTCGAACCGAAAGAAAATGCCAAAACGCAAATGTCATTTCACTGATGAAATGCGAAAAAAGTACTCCTGTTTTCGTCCGGGCCATGTCAAATGGGAGGCAGAATGTACAGTCTGCAAAGCTGGGACTTATGTCTCTGTAGCTAATAGACCTTTTCGCAGTGACGTCAGAGTCGGGGACACGTGACCATACCTTCCTTAGCAACGCACGCCGCCATTTTAAGAGGGGGCAACAAAGTCATTAGCAACCATGATTTGACCGCCGAAACCACGCGGTTTTGACCCGGAGAAAAACGTCTGGTGATTATTTCGGAAATCTTGAGCCAAAAGCCAAGCTACGGTATAAAGAAAAAATAGAACTGGTTGGTTTGCAGTCATGTCCGTACCAAATTCCTCTGGTTTCATGGGAAAACGACCCTACTACGTGTCCAGATCTTCATTGGCACTCCATTTACGAGTACCTTATCAACAGCCCAGGCATCCACACAATGGAGTGTCTATGTGGTGTCCATCAAACGACGTGGGCTTTATTGATAATTGGAGCTCTTTTTGGGGAAAACCTGGTCTGATTAGGAGAGACGGCATCCATCCCACTTTGGCTGGTGCAGCTCTCATTTCTAGGAATATGGCTGATTTTATTAGTACTCCTAAAGCATGACAACCCAGAGTTAAGACCAGGATGCAGAGTTGTAGTCTTACACACCTCTCTGCAGTTTCCTCACAGCTGTCACCCTCCAGTAATTCAGTTAACTTTATTGAGACTGTGTCTGTCCCCCGACCACCAAAATTCAATAAATTACACAAATCAAAAATATACAAAAGAAATAGTAACCACAAAAATTTAATAAAATTAATACCACTATTTCAACAGAGCACAGAGACAGGAAAATTAAATGTGGTCTGTTAAATATTAGATCTCTCTCGTCTAAATCTCTGCTAGTAAATGAGTTGATAACTGATCACCAGATTGATTTGTTCTGTTTGACTGAAACCTGGTTGCAGCAGGAAGAATTTGTTAGCCTAAACGAATCAACTCCCCCTAGTCATATTAACTGTCATAGTCCTCGAATCACAGGCCGAGGAGGAGGAGTAGCAGCAATCTACCATTCTCGTTTAAAATTGAACCAGAGGCCTAAACCTGATTACAGCTCATTTGAAAATCTCACTCTTAGTCTCTCTCATCCAAATTTGAAAGCTCAGAAACCAGTTTTATTTGTTGTTATATATCGTCCTCCTGCTCCTTATTCTGAGTTTTTATCTCAATTCTCAGACTTTTTATCTGAATTAGTGCTCAGTTCAGACAAAGTTATAATTGTGGGAGACTTTAACATTCATGTTGACATAGACAGTGACAGCCTTACAACAGCTTTCAATTCATTATTAGACTCAATTGGGTTTTCTCAACATGTAAATAAACCAACTCATAGTTTTAATCACACTCTTGACCTTGTCCTGACTTATGGCATAGAAATTGAAGAGTTAACAGTATTTCCCCAGAACCCTCTTCTTTCTGACCATTTTATGATAACATTTCAATTTAAAGTAAAGGATTGTTTAGCAGCTGAGAACAAATATCATTACAGTAGGTGTTTGTCTGACAATTCAGTATCTAAATTTAAGGAAATAATACCCTCACTGTTTACTTCAGCAACATTTACTGATAAATCAGAAGGCAATTATTATTATTTTACCCCCACAGAAGTGGATTATTATGTTAATAATGCTTCAGCCTCACTGCGTACAACTCTTGATAGTGTTGCACCTGTAAAAAAGAAAGTTATATCTCAGAGAAGACTTGCTCCTTGGTATAATTCCCAGCTGCGGACTTTAAAGCAGGCATCCCGAAAGCTGGAAAGAAAGTGGTATTCCACTAATTCTGAGGAAGTGTATGTGGCTTGGAAAAATAGTCTAGTAATCTATAAAAAAGCTCTTCGTAATGCCAGGACAACTTATTATTCATCTTTAATAGATGAGAACAAGAACAACCCTAGGTTTCTCTTTAGCACTGTAGCCAGGCTGACAAAGAGTCAGAGCTCTGTTGAACCTTGTATTCCTTTAGCTTTAACCAGTAACGACTTCATGAGCTTCTTTACACATAAAATAGTTATGATTAGAGATAAAATTAATCTGGCCCTTCCTACAAATGTCACAGATGCTTTTGAATTGGCTGTTAGACCTGATGAATCTTTAGAATTCTTCACTCCTATATGTCTCTCTGAACTAATTTCAACAGTTTCTACATCCAAACCATCAACATGTCTTTTAGATCCTATCCCAACTAGACTCTTCAAGGAGATTTTACCTTTAATTAATTCTTCAATGTTAGATCTGATTAATCTCTCTCTAGTAACAGGCTATGTACCACAGGCTTTTAAGGTTGCTGTCATCAAACCTTTGCTTAAAAACCCCACTTGAGATCCAGATGTGTTAGCTAACTATAGACCGATATCCAACCTACCATTTCTCTCTAAAATTCTGGAAAGAACAGTTGCAAATCAATTATGTGAACACTTACAAAGGAATAATTTGTTTGAAATGTTTCAGTCAGGCTTCAGAGTGCATCATAGCACAGAAACAGCTCTAGTGAAAGTTACTAATGACCTTCTCATAGCATCAGATAATGGACTAGTCTCTATACTTGTTTTGTTAGATCTTAGTGCAGCGTTTGACACAATCGACCACAACATTTTATTACAGCGTCTAGAACATTCAATTGGCATTAAAGGGACAGCACTGGACTGGTTTAAATCCTACTTATCAGATAGGTTCCAGTTTGTGCATGTCAACAATGACTCTTCTGAGCATACTAAAGTTAATCATGGAGTTCCTCAGGGTTCTGTCTTAGGACCGATACTTTTCACATTATACATGCTTCCTTTAGGCAATATTATTAGGAAGCATTGTATTAACTTCCATTGTTATGCAGATGACACACAATTATATTTATCTATGAAGCCAGATGAAACTGATCAGTTAGCTAGACTGCAAGATTGTCTTAAGGACATTAAAACCTGGATGACTTTTAACTTCCTACTGCTAAATTCAGACAAAACCGAAGTCATTGTATTTGGCCCCAAACATCTTAGAAACTCGCTTTCAAAGCAAATAGTTACTCTGGATGGCATCACATTGGCCTCCAGTACTACTGTGAGGAATCTTGGAGTTTCTTTTTGACCAGGACATGTCCTTTAACTCACACATAAAGCAAGTCTGTAGGACTTCCTTTTTTCACCTGCGTAATATTGTAAAAATCAGGAACATTCTGTCTCAGAGTGATGCAGAAAAATTAGTTCATGCTTTTGTTACTTCCAGGCTTGACTATTGCAATTCCTTATTATCGGGTTGTTCAAATAGCTCTCTCAAACATCTACAGTTGATCCAAAACGCTGCTGCGAGAGTACTGACAGGAGTTAGCAAAAGAGATCATATTTCCCCTATACTTGCTTCTCTTCACTGGCTTCCTGTTAAATCCAGAATAGAATTTAAAATCCTTCTTCTGACATATAAAGCTCTTAATAACCAATCTCCATCATATCTTAAAAATCTGATAGTACCTTATTATCCTAGTAGAACTCTTCGCTCTCAAGCTGCAGGCTTACTTGTTGTTCCTAGAATTTCTAAAAGTAGAATGGGAGGCAGAGCCTTCAGTTATCAGGCGCCTCTCCTGTGGAACCTGCTCCCAGTTTGGGTTCGGGAGGCAGACACCCTCTCTATTTTTAAGACCAGGCTTAAAACGTTCCTTTTTGACAAATCTTATAGTTGGGGCTGACTGGGTGACCCACAGGGGTTCGGCTTGTGTCTTCATTTGCACAGCTGACTCCCTCTTGGACGTCCCTTCGTTCTGCCTCTAGTCATGCTGCTATAGGCCTAGGCTGCTGGGGGACTTTTCTTGATGCACTGAGCCCTTCTCTATCTACCTTTACATTTAATATGTATACCGTTATTGCAGTACATTCACTCTGTTTCCCCCTGTGCTATTTCTCCGAGTGTCCCTGGTCCCAGAGCTGGATGCTTCAGATCTGCGGTTGATGTTCCACCAGCTGGTCCAGTCTCCACCATGTCCACTGTGGGATGCTGCTGCTGACCTTCCTCCAGCCCTCTGCTTCCAACTCCCTTTTTCCACCAGTCAACTCTGCATTGCCTTCACTATACTGTTATGCTAACTTACATACTGTTTGAATTTTACTGCTAGCTATATATGGAGTATGTTTAATGTCAGAGCCGTACATCATAAGAGTAAATTATGAGTCAGTTTTCAATGTTAGCTTATACTTTGTCTGTGTCACATATCCTGTCATGCATGTATCCAAATGTGTGTTGTGTTTTCCTTGCTTTCCCACCCCTCCCTCTTCTCCCATCCCTCCCCCTTGCCCTCTTCTGTCCTTCTCAACCCGCCCGGCCAGCAGGCAGATGGGTCCCCCCTATATAGAGCCGGGTTCTGCTCGAGGTTTCTTCCCTGTTAAAAGGGTGTTTTTCCTTGCCACTGTCGCCTTTGGGCTTGCTCTGGGGGTCAGGCATTTGGGTTCTGTAAAGCGTCTTGAGACGAGTTGACTGTAATTGACGCTATATAAATAAAATTGAATTGAATTGAATAGAAGATGAAGACTTATGAAAGCCTGGACTCATACGTTTTCTTTGAGGTATGCTTATATTTATACGTTTTTGTGCATACAGGTCAATGTCAGAATGATAAATGCTTTGTAAGATATGGCTACACCAGCTCCGCTATGCTAAGCTAATGTTAAGCTAACGGGGTGAGCCATTACACCTTTTAATTTCAAGTGGAAGTAGTGTATGTATATTAGTTAGATGTGCATTATCAAAACTAAGAGTCAGATACCTGTAAATGAGCTCTACCCACCCTAGGCCCAAGGGTATGAGGTGCTAACAATAATGAGGACAATGCTGCTGATTACAGCATAGTAGTTAGCAGAACGAAAGGGAGGAGAGAAGGTTTAAAAATAGCAGTGTGAGTAGAAAGACCCCTGACTTTTTGTGGGAAGCACAGCTAGCACTAGCCTAAGTTAAGTAGCTAGCCCTCAACATTTCAGATAATTATAGACATCATAAGCTGCAGTCAATTCCAGCCACTTTTAGTACAAAAAAAATCGGTAATATTCTATTTGTAAATAAAAATATGACGAGAAATACAGGGAATATTGGACGCGCATCGCGAGGTGCATTTCCTTGAAAACGACCTATTCGTGGATTATATACCGACTTCAAGACATGTTTTGGACAAAATATGTTACTGGCTTGTTTCGTCTGGATGTCCAAGGTTGGATTATGGCCGTTTTTTGTGGAATATTTTCATCTGTGTGTAATAATGAACCCGGAAATGTGAGTCGCGCTGTGTATGTTGAAGCCGTGTACAGAGAAAGGATGGATGGATATTCGTTTTTGTCGGACAAATGTGTTTATATTACCCGCTGTGGTAATCACATCTGAAAGTGGTTTTTATCGGCGGATTCATGAGAATCTAAGCTTTCCATCGGCGTATAGTGTTTGTATAATCGTGTTTGCAGTTTCAGACATTTTGCAAATTGCTTGTGCAGATTTCAAAGTGTACCGCGGGCGGGACACTGAAGCGCAACGGGTTATTAATTAATAATTTCAGAAAATCAGTTAAGGGTTAATAATTGCATGAAACACAACATACCATTGACGAAATGCTGACTGCAAACATAGGACCATTTTGACTGTGGGCTCCATGTGGTTCCATTATTGTTAATCCGCCTCAATGCTTTGAGCCATAAACTCCTTTTCTGGCCCTTTTCAGTCGGAATCCTGTAAAAGGAAATGTTCTTGGACTGAAAATTTTTCGCGCGCGAGCTGGAAGTGTGTCCTCTTTTCAGAGAAACAGAATATGGTCACCCTAATTTAAGTGAGACTCTACAATTTTATTTGACACAAATCTATCTAAATCAAAATTTTCATCATTTCTACTCCAGACATTTACTGGACTGATTTAAATATTAAAATCACTCCTTTCTAATCCTCTGCTGTATGTTCAAACCTGAGGCCTGAAATAGAAATACACAAGTATCTGTTTGAAGGAACTTCTGCAGAGTCTATCATGTTTCAGAACATGATAGAATTATAGACAAACTTTAACAAAAGCTGCTTGAGAGTTTACAGGTTTTTATGTTAGATTTCTTCAGTAATTTAATTACAGTTATCAGCAAAAATCAATTATTCATTTGATGAACTTCATTTCCTAAAACATCCAGAATTGGAGCTCATATCTTTGGCAGCTGTAAAGTTTCTGCTCCTTCAAAGTTCACAACACAATGAATGAATTCCTAAAACACTCTGAATGCTGGAGAGCGTTTGTGATGCTGAAGCAGTGACCAGTTTTTCTGTTTCTTCTCTGTTTCTCCACAATGAGGGATGTCTGCAGCGACTGAGAAAGAGTCTCACCACATTCTGACATGAGGGAAAAGACTTTATTGAAGACTACAATGAGAAAAAACTATCAGGCAGCAGATGGCAGCATTCAAGGTGAGCTCTGAACATTTGATCTGGAACAGGAATTCAATAATGGCAGCATGAGCTTAATTTCAGTCTGTAGCTGCTGAATTCATGGATGAATCATCTGGCACTAGAGAGGAAGACCATCAAACATCCACGTCAGCTGATGGAGGTCCCAATGTTCAAGGGTTCTTCTGGGAATACCAGAAGAACCTTTTAGGTAAATGTTCCAGGATGTTGGGTAGAATATACCATCAGACAAACCTTTTAGGTCTACATTGGAAGATTTTAGAGCAGAATATTACTCCAAACCATCCGTTAGGTCTACATTTAAGGTGCATTACTCCTTTACACCAAGATTTTTTTTGGTCTACATTGAAGGATTTTAGGTAGAATATTCCTTTGAACAAACTTTTTAACTTTCTGTTCAAGGATGTTGGATGGAATCTACCATCAGACCAACCTCCAAGGTCTACAGTAGTCATTTTTAGGTAGAATATACCGTTAAACTCATCTTTTAGGTTTACATTGGAGGATTTTAGGTGGATTTTTCTTCCAAACCGTTTTTAGGTCTACATGTAAGGATGTTTAGGATGGTATATTCTTCCAAAACCAACTTCTCAGGTCTACATTTCAGGTGGAATATTCCTCCATACTAACTTTTTTAGTCTACATTGAAGGATTTTTTCTAAGCCATTCTTTCGGGTCTATAGTTGAGGTTTTAGGTGGAATATTCATTTTAACCTGCCCCTCAGGTCTCTTTGAGGATTTTGGATGGAATACTCAGTTAAACCAACATTTTAGGTGCATGTCCAGGGATTTTTGGTGGAATGTTCCTTTAAGGTTGATGTGTGAGGACCTTGTAGGTGGAATACTTCCTGAAACCAACCTTTTAGGTCAACATTCAAAGATTTAAGGTGGAATATTCCTTTTAAACCAACCTAAATTTCATGTTTTGATCATTATCAAGTGAGAAACCTCAATCCAGACTCTTCATAAAGACGTTTGAGATTTATGCTGCTGTTATTTGTTTAGTCCAGACTAAATGGCAGAAATCCACAACTGTAATTTTATTTCAGGACTCGGTTATTAAATGTCAAAACAATCCATGTGGCTCTAAAAACTCAACAGCTTTACAAACTCTAAGATTAAACTCTCCACAAGGATCCAAAATAAGATGGACTTCTACATGAGAGCTTTAATTATTCTTCATCTACTTCCTGAAAGGTTTGGTCAATAACAAAGACAAAAACTAAGATTTTCAGCTGAACTAAAGACAGACTTTGTGATTTTTCTGCTCACATGTTGTGTTGTTGTAAACTTACTCTTTCAAATAAATAGCTGCCTAATCCCCTGAAAACCAGCCTTTGTCCTGTTTTTGTGTCGCTGCTCAGCGACCCTAGACAGCTGTGTTGTAATATTTTTTGAGTAACACACCATACGATGACGTTTTTACAGTGAAGGTTCTACTATGGAACCAGTTTGAGATGTTCAGGTGTTCTTTGTGTGAAAACTCGGAGATTTCAGGTGTCAGAAAGTGGTTTTCAACTTCCTTTGTTAACTTTCTGCTTCAACTTTAAACTAAATTTACTTCACTAAGCCAGCCCTCTGAAATTCCAGTAAGCTGTGTTCCTATTGGCTGTCCAGGTGGCTGCTTGGTGTTATCAGGAACACCTGAGCAGCTCAGTGTCTTCCTGCTTTATGTCTGCAGTCAAACATTTCCTCTGCTTCTCTTCACTGAACCGGGTTTGGTTCTGTTGCTTTAGTTTGTTCTTTAGGTGTTGGCTTTCAGCTTCCAGCAGTAAAATTGTCTTTAATGTGTTTCTTGGTGAGTTTCAGGGCTTTGTACTGGATAGTTCTCTTGGTAAATGTGGTTCTTTAGCCACAGTTAGCACATGGTGCTAATGGGTGCAGTGATTAGTGTATTTGGTGCAGCTGAGTTGTGTCTTTATCTTGGCTGTAGTGAGTCTTTAGAGCAGGGGTGTCAAACTTTGTTCCTGGAGGGCTGCTATCCTGCATGTTTTAGATGTTTCCCTCTTCCAACACACCTGATTCAAATGATCAGGCTCGTTATCAGGCTTCTGCTGAGCTTGATGATTAGTTGATCATTTGAATCAGGTGTGTTGGAAGAGGGAAACATCTAAAACATGCAGGATAGCAGCCCTCCAGGAACAAAGTTTGACACCCCTGCTTTAGAGGTTTTTGGTCAGACACATTCTGTATTCTTGTTTGTGAACCAATGTTGGTTGTCCAGAAGGTAATAGTCCCTGTCCTGATTCTCTGTTTAAAGAGCTTCTCTGGTAGGCTGCAGGAGACTTTAGCGTTTGGGTTGTGCTAGTTTGGTTTTTGTACGGTTTCATTTCGATGACTGAGGCCCCTCCATGTGGTTTAGTGAGGTTTTCTGGAACAGTTCCACAAAGCAACCTTCTGCAGCAGAAGAGACTTTGAGAGTTTTTAGGAAGTTCTGGAGACCAGACTATAGAACAGCAGAAACATTTGTCAGCCGTTTCAGCAGGAGAAGGTGAGCGTCAGTAGAAATGAGAAGGAAACCTTCTTGACCCGTGTGGTGAGGTCCTGTACCAAGAGTTTGAGCAGGTTGTGAAGAGTCTGTAGTTCTTTGGTCTGAAAGCACAAGAAGAGTCGACTCATTAAAGGAGAAAACTGGAGATATTGTTGGTTTTTCTGTTGCTCTGAAGTTTCCAGTTTCCTTAGACTATCAAATTTCTGTTTTAAATGATTTACTGTGTGAGCCCAAGAAGACGTCAATAAACTCCCTCCATCCCCTGGACACAACGTATTTTGTTACCATGTTAAATCTTTTTTAAATATGTTTTTGAGTTTTAAGCATTGTTTATTTTTCTCTTTACTTGTTTAGTTTTGTCTTCTGTGTGAAAGGTGCTAAACAAATAAAGTTGAATTTATAAACTCAATAACTGACTAACTCATGATTGTGACAAAAGAAGTATTTTCATTGTGATTTAAGGATTTGTTTCATTTTTAAGGTTGGGGTTAAAATCTTGACAGAAAAAAGATTAAAGAAATAAACTACATTAAAAGCAATTAAATCAAATGGATAAAACATTTATAAAATAAAACAAATACAATTAAACTGACAAAATATTGAATTAGATAATTAAACAGAAGATATAAAACATGTAATTATGAAATTAAACATTTCAACAAATATTAGACATTAAAGATGAAATATTTTAGATAAACATTTAAAAATAAAATCAAATAAGAGTATTAAACATTCAAAAATACAAAACATTTAATTAGATTATTAAACCTATAAAAGACAACATTAAAAAATTAAATGTTTAATTAAAAAATGTAATCTTCAAAACAAAACTTTAAATAGGAATTAAACTGAATACATTGAAGCATTTAAAAAGAAAATTAAACATTAAAAGGTGATAAACATTTAAAAAGCAAAACCTTAAAGAATTAATTGAAAAATTAAGCATTTAGAACGAAAAGGAAATTTTTCAAACAAGCCGATAAAACACTTAAAAACACAATTAAACATTAAAAAGACAAAACATTTCAAAATCAGCAATTCAAATCCGACATTAGAAAAGAACAAAAGGTGAGAAAAGAGCAAAACTAAACATTTAAGAAGAATCAAACTAAATACAAAACATTTGAAAAGACACCAGTTAGACTTTAGAAGATCAAATTAAAAAGAAGAGACAATAAAACGATCAAAAAGAGCAAAAACAGATAAAGGTCTTAAAGTGTTTTCTAGTCTAAATTGAAAACATCAAGTTGTTTCTTCAAACATTTCCTCTTTCTGTGTTCTTGGTTTGACTGTGGACAGATTTACTAAGAGCTCATTTCAGAAAACTGCTTTCCAGATAAAGTCTGCTAGTTGAAAGCATTGATCAAACTAATGTTACCTTCTAATCTCCACAAACTTTACTGTTCAGTGAAGAGAATCAAAGAGAATCAGCGCACATCTGACCAATGTTAAGCGACGGCTCACCCAGCTCTTCTGCATTCATAACAGAGCTCAGTCATTCTCTTAGATGACCCATTGATTTTCATTTGGGATCAGGTTTGATTGGTCTCTCCCACTGGCCTTCAGGAAACAACTGATTCTATAGGGTAAACAAGTGCCATTGATAAAAGTCCATTTATTGATGTTTTTTTTTCTTTGCTTGAATACAGACTTTGCCTCAAGGACCTGGTTGGCTTGGCACTAAGATTTGTGTGAAATTAAAATAGCCTTTTTTTCACCTTCATGTTTGGCATAAGCATTGCTTCCTTCATTTTGTGATTTGCGAGGCTAAACGAGGAAAATTCGCTAGCTAGAAGGCAAGCTAGCTAGCTGGATTGTTTGTTTAGACAACTCAGGCTTATAAATGCAGATTTCATGGACAAACTTGTGAGTTCACTTCAGAGTATATAAATACCAAGTAAATGTTGCAGTCACCTGCAGTTGCTGGCTCTGTTGGCTAGCCTGTCAATCTCTCTGCCCGATCCATCACACGCACACAGGGGTGGGAGCAGCATTCAGCGCAGCAGCAGAGTAGAGGGGAACTTGCGCTCTCTTAATGGATCAAACCATTATCCAAAAAGGGGGGGGGGGTCAAATTAGGGAGAACTTTGCCATATTTTACATTGGGTTTGAAACGGTAAAATAAATAACACTGTTAATAATTATTTCAGCATTTATTATAAACATAAATAAATAACGCCCAATAATTCTAGGGGTGCTTAAAAAAACTAAGGGGTGCTCAAGCACCCCTGAAAATGGTCTAGCTCAGACTCGGGAGGTCTGGAGGCTTTGGAAAGTCTTGGAACTGAGGGTCCAACCCTCCAGCACAAAGGCTGAAGTTCAACCTCTTGAGAAAAACGGTCGAGACGAGACACAAGTTAAAAAAAAAAAACTCAAACGACAAAAAATAGATGATAAATGTGCAAAAAAGAAGAATTAGTATCTGAGCAAGTAGCTCAGGGGGATAAGAAGAGAGACTACCAAGTGGAAGGTCATAGGTCCAAGACCCACCACTGGGACTTTTCTTTGGTTATTTTTGTCAGGATTTTGATAAAATTTAAGAAGGGTCTGGTCTTGAATCAGCAACCTGCAGCTCCATAGGCAAACCTTTAACTCACTGAGCTACAGATCAGACAAAAAAAGAAAAATTTTGTCGTCCCTTTGACATCATAGTTTTTGTTCGTAATAAAGTGACCACATGGGTGGAGCTAAGGCGGAGTCTGAGTGGAGTCAGGGCAGAGACTAGGAGGGGAGGTGGGTGGCAGCCTCCCCCCACTACTCCTCCACCTCCCCCCACTACCCACCATACCTTCCCCTACCTGACAAGACTCGAGTCCCAACGAGTTTCTCGAGTCTCGTCAGGTTTTCCCGAGTTTCTTGAGTTTCCACAAGGTCAGAGGCAGAACAAGTTGTCACAAAGAGGTCTTGAAGTCGGCGAGGACGGAGTGACTTTTTACAGCGACGAGAAAGAAGACGACTAGAAGAGCAGGTCTTTAACCAGCATCCCTAAAATCCATGGAGTCGGCTCCAGAGAAATGAAGGGAGTTCAACTTTTATCAGCCTCCATCCAGATGTTCAACTTGATATCTTTACTTTGAGATTTTTAGCACCACAAACCTTTAGTATCACACTTTATTATCATTTATTAGGAATTTAATGGAATCCACCAGCAGATTTAGTTTTTGTTGACAAACTTTATTCTTGTTGTCGTGGGACTGCAGGATTTAAAACTGTTCCTTCTACAGCCATGGCCATAAGTTTGGACACAGCATGACTTACTATGTCTGTTTTGATGTCTATTACAGAACATAACTAATATTTTTTGACAGCACCAGTTTAATTAGTCAACAAATCAACAAGGGATATAATATATCAATAAATTCCAACAATTGGAACAACTTTGTTCCCAAAACATAATATTAGAAGAAAATAACAAAAAAATGCAGTACTTTCACAACCGAATTTGGTAAGAATAACAAAATGACACCAAACTCTTTTGATGTTTGTTTTAAATATGAAACTTAATATAGTTCTCAGGAGTTGTGTACTGTATTGTAAGTGACAATTTTGTGGTATTTTCTAAGATTCACAAGCGTCATGGTACTTATGTCCAAACTTATGGCCATGGCTGTATTTATTAGTTTTAGTGGACAAAGTTATTTTAATTGTCAATTAGTCTCTTAAAAACCAAATAATAAATTGGATTAGTCAAGAGGTTTAAATTAATCTGTTGATTGTTTTCTCCAGTAATTAATTTCTTGTTTTGGTTTGTAAAATGTCAAACCCAAATATATTCAGTTTACTGTCACAAAAACCAAAAAGATTTACATTCATGATGCAGGAATCAGATAGTTTTTCATTTTTTTTATCTTAGTTTCGTCAGAAAGACAGTTGATAATGTGTGAATTGTTGCAGCTTGTGAGCCACAAAAGGTTTTAATCTTTGGGGCCGAGTGTCAGAAAACATTTATAAACCAACATTAACAAAACACTCAAAGATTTGAACATCATTAAACGGAAATCCAACTTTTTCATGACAATGTCCTATTAAAGGACATTTATTTCCAACGTAAATGTGTGATATTCATCCTCTGGAGCTTCTTTTTTTTTTTTGTAATCAACTTTTTATTAACTTTTAAACAGTAATAACAACAGAGATACAAACCAGACGCACTAAACACACACACAAAAAAAAAAAACCCTTTCACCCTACCCCACCCCACCCCCCGCGGAGCACACAAGACGACATAGGAATGTTTACAAAATCAAGATCAAGACGGTTGGAGAAAAAATAAGTACATAAAGTAAACAGAATAGAAAACAGGATTATAAACCTGTAGGAGCCTAAATGCAGTTTATTTTATGTTGGACATTGACATTCAGTGATTTAGAAGTTAAGAAATACACACCTCATAATTTCAGTAAGATAAGTTAATGGTTAAAATGTCTTATAATGACAGAATGATTGATAATTGAGTTAAGCTAAAAACATTCAAAAATCTCATTCATATTGCATTTGTGGCTTTTTGGAGCAAGTTGTTGTCAGTCAAGTTGTCGATAATCTTATCTGTTTGTGGCTGCACTACTTTATTTTGGTAGATTCATAACGTGAGATCAGAGTTTTGGGCCAGGTGGTCACACACACAGCAGTTCAGTCAGGCTAAAGGAGAGTGGAGCCACACAGTTTTTTGACCTCTCTTTTGTGGATCGATTCCTGCTTCTATTAACTGTGGAAATAATTTTGTACTACATTTTTGTTTTAAGTAAACCTTTAAACGATTCAAGACGTTCTGTGGATTTTTTCGTTGTGGATTAGTAGGAGTGGAATCGTCGAGCGTCAAGCTAACGGCTAATTCATTAGGAACTACAAAACCAAACATAAAATTGCCACAAATGAGCCTCAGAAGTCATGACAACAACGTTTTGACATCCTCTACAGCTTTTTCCCACATCTTCAATGTTCGTGGCTCAGAATTATTGATGCGAGCTGATGACCACTCCAGGTAGACCACCTCGAGGAGAGCTTGTAGCCAACGTTTAATTGATAACTGGTGTGGTGGAAGCCACTTTAAAACTATAATTTTTTTGCTGCAGTCATACCAGCTAGCCAGAGTTTACGTTGTACCTCAGTGATCTTGAACCTGGAGTCATCATTTAAGAGAAGCAGCGCCAGTTCCAGTGGTAGTTTCCTCCCTATCAAAGCAGACATTTTATCCATAACTTCAACCCAAAACCTTTGTACCTGTGGGCACTCCCACAACACATGCATCAATGTACCCAGAACACCCTGACTGCAGAAAGTGCAATAAGGATCAGGAGCTAAACCCATCAAATGCCTTTTACGTGGAGTTAAGTACAGCCATGGCCATAAGTTTGGACACAACTACCATGACGCTTGTGAATCTTAGAAAATATCACAAAATTGTCACTTACAATACAGTACACAACTCCTGAGAACTATATTAAGTTTCATATTTAAAAAAAACATCAAAAGAGTTTGGTGTCATTTTGTTATTCTTACCAAATTCGGTTGTGAAAGTACTGCATTTTTTTGTTATTTTCTTCTAATATTATGTTTTGGGAACAAAGTTGTTCCAATTGTTGGAATTTATTGATAATATTATATCCCTTGTTGATTTGTTGACTAATTAAACTGGTGCTGTCAAAAAATATTAGTTATGTTCTGTAATAGACATCAAAACAGACATAGTAAGTCATGCGGTGTCCAAACTTATGGCCATGGCTGTATCCTCTATGATCATTAACAGATAACCTCTGTGCTGTGTGGTAGGAACTGAAGGCACCGAGGACAGGGGTCAGCACAGAAGGAGGAGAGAAAACTGCTGCCTCGTGGAAATGGTATCAGGCCATGGATGAGGTGATGGGGCAAAGGCCCAGTATAGCCCCACCAGTCCTCATCACCTCAGCCATGGCAGAACCTGTGGCAGCAGCTGTCTCTCCTCCGGAAGGCGACAGAAGGAAGAGACGGAGAAAGGCTGACATGCTGGAGTTTTTGAGGGACATGGAGGAGCGAGAGGAGGAAAGAGAAAGGAGAGCAGAGGAGAGGGAGGAGAAACGAGAGAGGAGAGCAGAGCAGAAAGAGAACAGAAGACGAGCAGAAGAGAGAGAAGAGAGAAGAGAAAGAGAGACAGAGTGGAGAGAATGGATGGAGAGCCGGGCCAGGGAGGATAGGAGAGAGAGAGAGGCGAGAGAGACAGAGAGCAGAGCAAGGAAGGAACGTTTGTTGGGCATTTTAGAATTGTTTTTAAAGAAATAATGTGTTGTTCATTTATAGTTCATTTTCATAGTTCATGTTCTTTTGGTTCTGTTTATTAAAAAAATGTTTATCAAATCTTCTGTTTGGTTCGTTTTTTTAATATTATATACAGCATCTCAATGTAGATATAGTTTCCAATTATGAGTTTACAGTTACGATTACACATGAGCAAAAAAAAAGAAAAAATGTAGAAATAAGTTTTTTATGAATCTACAGACTCTGTAGAATAATTCAGTCCAGATTTGAAGAGTCTAAGTGTAGCGGTTCTCGACCTGGACCTGGTCTAATGTGGTCTGGATGAGAAAAAAACAGTAAAATGTGCCTTTATTGCATTTTCACAAATAGACTAAAGTTTTCACAAATCAGACACTATGTTTTTATGAATCTACAGGCTCTGTAGAATAATTTGGTCCAGATTTGAAGAGTCTAAGTGTAGCGGTTCTCGACCTGGACCTGGTCTAATGTGGTCTGGATGAGAAAAAAACAGTAAAATGTGCCTTTATTGCATTTTCACAAATAGACTAAAGTTTTCACAAATCAGACACTATGTTTTTATGAATCTACAGGCTCTGTAGAATAATTTGGTCCAGATTTGAAGAGTCTAAGTGTAGCGGTTCTCGACCTGGACCTGGTCTAATGTGGTCTATATGCTGAAAAAACAGTAAAATGTGCCTTTATTGCATTTTCACAAATAGAATAAAGTTTTCACAAATCAGAGACTATGTTTTTATGAATCTACAGACTCTGTAGAATAATTCAGTCCAGATTTGAAGAGTCTAAGTGTAGCGGTTCTCGACCTGGACCTGGTCTAATGTGGTCTACACACGTGGACAAAATTGTTGGTACCCCTCAGTTAAAGAAGGAAAAACCCACGATTCTCACTGAAATCACTTGAAACTCACAAAAGTAACAATAAATAAAAATTTATTGAAAATTAAATAATCAAAAACAGCCATTACTTTTGAATTGTTGATTAACATAATTATTTAAAAAAAACAAACTAATGAAACAGGCCTGGACAAAAATGATGGTACCTCTATAAAAGATTGAAAACTATTTGACCAGAGTGACATGATTAACTCAGGTGTGTCATTTAATTGACATCACAGGTGTTTCCAAACTCATAATCAGTCACTCTGCCTATTTAAAGGGAGACAAGTAGTCACCCTGCTGTTTGGTGAAAAGGTGTGTACCACACTGAACATGGACAACAGAAAGCGAAGGAGAGAATTGTCCCAGGACATCCGAAAAAAAATTATAGACAAACATCTTAAAGGTAAAGGCTATAAGACCATCTCTAAACAGCTTGAAGTTCCTGTGACAACAGTGGCTCATATTATTCAGAAGTTCAAGACCCACGGGACAGTAGCCAACCTCCCTGGACGTGGCCGCAAGAGGAAAATTGATGACAAATTGAAGAGACGGATCGTTGGAATTGTATGCAAAGAGCCCAGAGCAACCTCCAAAGAAATTAAAGGTGAACTCCAAGGCCAAGGTACATCAGTGTCAGATCGCACCATTCGTCATTGTTTGAGCCAAAGTGGACTTCATGGGAGACAACCAAGGAGGACACCACTGCTGAAAAAAACTCATAAAGAAGCGAGACTGGAATTTGCAAAAATGCATGTTGACAAGCCACAAAGCTTCTGGGAGAATGTCCTTTGGACAGATGAGACCAAACTGGAGCTTTTTGGTAAGGCACATCAACTCTATGTTCATAGACTCAAAAACCAAGCATACGAAGAAAAGAACACTGTCCCTACGGTGAAACATGGAGGAGGCTCAGTAATGTTTTGGGGCTGCTTTGCTGCATCTGGCACAGGGTGTCTTGAAAGTGTGCAAGGTAAGATGAAATCTGAAGACTATCAAGGCATTCTGGAGAGAAATGTGCTGCCTAGTGTCAGAAAGCTTGGTCTCAGTCGCAGGTCATGGGTCTTCCAACAGGACAACCATCCAAAACACACAGCCAAAAACACCCAAGAATGGCTGAGAGAAAAGCGTTGGACTATTCTAAAGTGGCCTTCTATGAGCCCAGATCTGAATCCCATTGAACATATGTGGAAGGAGCTGAAACATGCCATTTGGAGAAGACACCCATCAAACCTGAGACAACTGGAGCTGTTTGCTCATGAGGAGTGGGCCAAAATACCTGTTGACAGCTGCAGAATGCTCATTGACAAATACAGAAATCGTTTAATTGCAGTGATTGCCTCAAAAGGTTGTGCAACAAAATATTAAGTTATGAGTACCATCATTTTTGTCCAGCCCTATTTCATTAGTTTGTTTTTTTAAATAATTATGTTAATCAACAATTCAAAAGTGATGGCTGATTTTGATTATTTAATTTTCAATAAATTTTTATTTATTGTTACTTTTGTGAGTTTCAAGTGATTTCAGTGAGAATTGTGGGTTTTTCCTTCTTTAACTGAGGGGTACCAACAATTTTGTCCACGTGTGTATATGCTGAAAAAACTGTAAAATGTGCCTTTATTGCAATTTCACAAATAGAATAAAGTTTTCACAAATCAGAGACTATGTTTTTATGAATCTACAGGCTCTGTAGAATAATTCAGTCCAGATTTGAAGAGTCTAAGTGCAGCAGTTCTCGACTTGGACCTGGTCTAATGGGGTCTGGATGAGAAAAAATAACAGTAAAATGTGCCTTTATTGCCTTTTCACAAATAGAATAAAGTTTTCACAAATCAGAGACTGTGTTTTTATGAATTTTCAGGCTCTGTAGAATAATTCAGTCCAGATTTGAAGAGTCTAAGTGTAGCGGTTCTCGACCTGGACCTGGTCTAATGTGGTCTATATGCTGAAAAAACAGTAAAATGTGCCTTTATCGCATTTCCACAAATAGAATAAAGTTTTCACAAATCAGAGACTGTTTTTATGAATTTTCAGGCTCTGTAGAATAGTCGAGTACAGATTTGAGGAGTGTAGGTACAATGGTTTTCAATCTGGACCTGGTCTAATAAGGACTGGTTATAAAGCAAAAATGGTGAAATATCCCCTTAAACGTTTTCACAAATACAATACAAATTTTACTAATACAATAGCTCTTGTCAGGCATAGTTAATGTCTTACCCAAATGTCTAAAATGTTTACACGTCAAGAAGTGTCGGGAAAAAAAAACAGATAATCAGTGGATAAACTGTCGCACCGCACGTTCATTTCATTTCCCCTTAACTTTTCCCTTAAGTGCCGAATCGGAAGCTGCTGAATCGGAAGCTAACTTCAGCGTCGTCCGCGACGTCCGCGGGCGGGACACTGAAGCGTAACTGAAGCGCAACGGGTTAAACTGAGTGTCGGGCCGAGTCTGACTAACGTTTTGAAAGGCTAACGTTATTCTAACGTAAGTCTGAAGCTAGCTAGATTGGGATAATGTGGGAAAACCTCTAGGCTGGTAGTTGATTTTAAAGTAAGTAAAAACACAAGAATGGGAACAGGTAGTTTAAGATTCGACCTAAAACAATATTGAGGTTTTATTCATGATGAAATATGAACAAGGATGCACTGTCAACTTCATATTTGAAGTATTTTATTTAAATAAATGTTCAAAAGTAACTGAAACACCATGTTTGCCTCATGATAAATACATGTTACATTAATCCAGTTTGCTTGTGTGACCAGTAATAACTACAAACTGCTCCTAATCAAGTCCTGATAATTTTATAATAGTGGGCAAGTAGAAATGACTGAAAAAATTGAATAGAGTAGTCTTCTATGTCACTGTTTCTAAAACAGGGCGTTTTTCTGGACTAATTAAAAAAAAAAGGTGAAAATTAAGAGTATACCCACTTCTCCAGGGACCACTACACCACTGATATGAAGTGCATTAAAAGCGGCACCGAAAAGAAAATAAACACTTACCGAACAATCAGAGACCTTTCAGTGTCTGCTAGTAGGATCAGCCGAAGGTAGAAAACGGGTTAAAACAAGCCAACAGGCAGAAAAACTGTTTTTGGAAGATGTTCTGCTGTTTCACCGATAAATAACCCAACAGTTATTATATCAGAATTAATCCAAACAAGGAGAACAGAGTCTGAGCTGCCTCCTCCATAGGACCTGTTAATCATTCCAGACCAGACTGTAAATAAAGTAATCCCGCCCCCTGGCTTTCCAAAACTTTAACTCTATAAAAAATTCAATATTGATTTATTTTAAGATCAGCCACCTGATCTCTCATTATGACCATGAAAACTCACGGGAAAAAAATATATACAGTCTATGCACCATACTCTGTTTGGCTCCACACTTGCTGATGACCACTTCCAGTCTCAAAATATTTTAGAAAAACACACTGAATTACAAGACTTTGCAGAACAGTGCGTTATTGTGGACTGAGCATGCAAGGCTAGAGTTACATGATTTTAATAGTAATAGGTCGTGATCTAAAGTGGGCCGGTCTGAGGTATGAAAGTCCAGGGCTGAAAATGAGTCCCACTCTGGCCCTGTTTACACCTGTGGACAACTTAGAGTTACTACTTAACCTCAGCATGTTTGTGGACTGTGGGAGGAAGCCAGAGTACCCGGAAATAACCCATGCATGCACAGGGAGAACATGCAAACTCCATGCAGAAAGAAGGGAAGGCCGAGATGCAACTGGGGATCTTCTAGCTGCAACGCGACAGGGCTAACCACTGAAACACTGTGCAGCCCAGAAAAACAAACAGACAACAAGAATATCTTTGCCAAATTTCAAGTCAATCCACACAAAGGCTGTGTGATTAAATGATTCTTTTTTGTCATGCCCAGCTTTGCTAAATAAGGTACACCAGAGAAAAGAAGAAATGGCATGAAGTGTTGTTATTGTTCTGCAACACATGGATGCAATGAGAGTTCTAATTTGTTTGATTTAGCCTGAAGCAGCACTTCCTCTTTGTGAGGTGACGAGTTAAAACCCCGATAAAGCAAGCATGGCACACATACTGCACTCATATGTGTGGAAACAAAGATTGGCAGACACGACTACATGTCCACGTTCACGGGCTGTTTAGCTGTAAGAGATATCGGGGTGGGTGACGGGGTGAGGTGAGGGTTAAGTTGAGGGGGGTTAACAGGGTGAGGAGAGGAGTGGTGGGATCAGGTGTGTGACACTCCTCAGTGAGGGTGTGAGCAGGAGATTGGTTAAATCTTAATGAAGCGTGCTCTGGAGAGCAGCGATGGACAGGACCAGCTGCGTTAGTGTGTGTGTTAGTGTGTGTGTCAGACAGTAAAACTGATTAAAAGCAGCGTTAACACATCTGACAGGATACAATGGTCAAGAGGTGAGTGGAAACTGGGGAAAGGCTCGGTCTGGAACGATTAGACACACACACACACACTCAGCAGCAGCAGATGGAAACTGGGGAAAGCCCTGGGCAGCAGCGATTGGTCACACATGCCCATCGATATCCGAGTAGAACCAATCAGGTCGGCTTCCTGTGTTTGACCTGACCCTTCAGGGATGGTAATTGAATATTTCAAATGGGAAGCTGAGAGGTAAAAGGGAGACAAGCTGAGTAGAGGAGGAGAAAGACGGCGTGCTGCTTCACTGTGTGAACGTTTTCCACTTCTAAAGCCACTTTAAATAGATAATGTGTCTTTTTAGTGTCTACACTCACAAAGGAGGGTTAAATTTGATCTTCAAACAATTTGAAAAGAGATGCAACAAAAGACAGAAACAACAAAAACTTGTGCTTGTGAAATATTATGTGCTTTATATAAAATTCTACATGCTCATTCATTTAACCCCCCCTCCCTTTTTTTGAACACTTACATAACTTTAAACACATTATATTCTATAAATATGCAGCACCGAGACATTTATGAAACGTTTGATAGCATAAAATTTTTAGATTTTAAGCTCTTGAAGCTTTAGTCAGATGTTTCTTGGGAACAATTGTGCATTTATGTGTATTTAAACAGGAAAACAGGGATTTCTGCTGAATTTAAGTAAAATCAAGGCTCACCATCAATTAAACTGCCTAATATTTTTGATTAATCAATTATTAAACATGAAAATATAGCAAAATAAAACCTAAAAGTCAAAAGTTATGCAGTTTACAATTATCTTACAGCAGTAAATCATCTCATGTGAGAAGCTTCAACCAGATCATGCATTTTCTTTCTTGGGAATTTCTGGAAAAAAAAAAAAATTTTAACAGCTCCAAATATTTTACTGTCAGTTTACTAATCTAATTATTTTTGGCTCTGATTTGCAAACATATTTGTTTACCTTTTTCATATTTGCTCAACTGTGTGATGTGTAGGTATGTCTAGTTCTTCTTTTTTCCGCTATAACAAGCACCCCATTAAATAGTTATTTCCTGTAAACTTCTTGGAAGTTATTAGGAACCAATCCAGAAGTTATGGAGTCATAAATTAGTGCAGGTTTTATTCTCAAGATAAAATCTGGGGTTTTAGCGGCATGGATCTTTTCCTGCTGAATCCCAGCTCATGACTAACTGTCTGAACACACTGTTTCACATCCTGTGTGTGAATCACTTGAAGGTCCAACCAATCCCCCTTGTTGTAATTACAGCTTTTTCCCTGAGCCAGCATGTGCAGCTCGGTAGGGAAAAAAAACGTACCCCGTTTTAATGCAGAAGCAGACGGTTCGGCCATGGGGACAAGACCACCAGGCCGCCGGATCCCTCGCCTGTCAACAAGTCCTGCTCCTCTAGGAACCAGAACATGGAGGTGTTGATGGCGCTGGAGGGGAAAGCCACAAGGTATCAACACCTGACACACACATAGATACACAAACACAGGATTTCCCCCTCACACAGCAGCGCTATACAGGAGCCGTCTCCTGCACATCTGGTGGACGCATCCCTGCACACATGCTGGGATGCACACAGCCGAGAGGAAAATAAGCCGTGGCAGACCCTCCCTGCTTTAATCATGTTGAAAGAGAAGAGATGACCACTGGGGGTTAAAAATAGACTTTAAGAAAAATGGATCAGATAGATTGTGTGTCTCCTGCTGCAAAGGGATGAGGAATTTTAATTTCAGATGATTTAACTCAAGGCAGAAATGACTGACAGCTGCTGGATCACTGGGGTCGGCAGCAAATAGGAACAACTGAGAGGAGCGTGTGCGTGCTCAAACGCACTGCAGACAGCGAGCTCATCAAAGTGTCTGGTAATAGGCAAAATAGAGACTTGTGTCAGTCTGGGGCCACTGATGATGATTGTGGATGTAGTTAAGTGTGTGCTGATGATGATTAGGAAGGACACAAAAGGGGTCAGAGGTGGCCGAGTGTCACTCTGGAGAACTCCCATCAGCTGCAGGGCTGCGGGTGTGTTCATGCATGGACATTTGTGTGCGTCGGACAGCACCTGTAATGGCTCCCAGCTGAGACAAGGGATGTAGTGAGCTGTGTGTGTTTGTAATGAGGCTCTGGCATGCGAGCGGCAGAAGACCGCTTCCTCTACAGGTGACACCTTTGACCTCTCATCTGTTCCCTGCTGGAGGACAGAGAGGAGGAGGGGTGGGGTGGAAGATGGAGGGACTCAGAGGCATGTGGAGAGGTGCACGCTTCAACCAGAACACAAAACTACCAAACAAACGGGACAAGCACAACGCGTTCACTTGTCTTTTAATGTCTTTCTTTCTGTGCATACACAGTTACCACCAAAAGTTTACATTTTTAAATTTTATTTAGCCTTTATTTATACACGTAATCTCACTGAGACACTGGGTCTCATTCTCAAGAGAGACCTGTCCTCAAATAATATAACAAGAAAAAATACTTGTGAAGACCATGTATACCATAGCAGTTTTGAGTTTTCAATGACTCCAAATTTTCTATGATGGAATGATTGAAACACACGTGCCTTTCTCACAAAACAACAACAACCTGTTCCTTCAAATAATTATTATAGATCTTCTAGAAATATGACAAAATCTGCTGCATTAAAATTACACAGCAACTTCATGAATTGATCAAATATTTTAGTGACATGGCCTTTTCACCGCTTCTAGGTGCTACGATTGACCACAGCCGCCAAATTAAACAGGGCCCGTTTGATCCTCATCAGACTCAGCCACAAACACTACAGTGAGAAAGTCTGAGGAGCTCGGCAGATATCTGAAGAAGCAAAACCCTTTTTTGTTAGTATAAAGTGCATGGTACAGTTGAGTCACTGTCATGATCAGGAAGAAAACACAAACTTTCATCTGCTGCTGAGAGACAACTGGTGAAGCTAGTCAAGAGTCAACCAGGAATCATCAAACGCAGGTCTGCAATGAATCAGAGGCTGCTGTCAGTGTCCACAGTCAAGTGTGTTTTACATCAATACGAGCTGAGAGACTGCCATGCAAGAAGAAAGTCCTTCAGTGGCCACAATGACCAGCAGTATGTTTGGAGGAGAGAAGGTGAGACCTTTAACCTAAAGGACACCAAACCTATCATCAAGCACGGTGGAGGCAGTATTATGGTCTGAGGTTGTTTTGCTGCAGGTGGCACTGGTGCAAATCAATTCTGAAAAACGAAGGAGGATTACTTTCACATTGTTCAGGAAAACCTAAAATTTACAATAAGAAGGTTGAATCTTGGATGCAGTTTGGTGTTCCAACAAGACAATGACCCCAAACACATCAAAAGTAGTAAAGAAATGGCCAAATGAGGCTAGAATTAACATTTAAGACTGGCCTCTCCAAAATCATGACTTAAATGGAGTCAAGAACATGTTGATTGTGCTAAGGAAACAAGTTTGTGTCAGAAAGTCAATAAATGCAGTTGAACTGTACGAATTCTGCCAAGAGTAGTGATTAAAGATACAACCAGGATCTTACAGGCGGCTACCAAAAATGCCTGCTTGTTGGAAAAACAGCCAAAGTGCATTTCACTAAATCTGAGCATTTCAGTATGGATATTTCTGACCCCAGCAGATTTTGTCATATTTCCAGAAGACCTATGATAAATCTATAAAAGAAAAAAAAAATGCACGATTGTTTTTCTGCAACATGATAGATGTGTTTTAGTGATTCCATCAGAGAAAACCAGGAGCTACAGGGAAACTCAAGACTGCCATGATACACGTGGTCCGTATGAGTGTTTGCAAACTTTTGTTCACAAGTGAGCCGCTAGAGGGGTTACGTGAAGAAAAAAACTCATATTTCAGCTCTCTCCTTAGCAATACTCAAGGTAAACTTACTGTGGAGCATCTTTCTGAGTAAGATATACAAAAAAAATTAGAATAACTTTAAGTTACGACACTGCAGTCAAAACCGGCAGCAAAACAGATGGAGAAGACAACTGCAGCAGGAGTCTCCACACCCTCAGTCATGCATAAAAGACAATATAGTTACACTGAAAGCATGCCCTTATTGATATCCAGTCAGTCAATAAACAATTACACGAAATAATAAATAAATAAATAAATAGCTCTTTGCATTTTATACATACTGCATAACAAGTTTGGAATGAGGTATTGGCTGTACACAATACACAAGTATTATTTCCCACCAGCTGTGACAATTTAGAAATAAATACCAGCAGAGTCCTGTTGCTGAGCTACATCATGAGAATAGATACGTGTACCATAAAAGTGTGCAAATCAACAATACTGTGGAACAATGCAGTTAGTAGTTGGACTGTAAACATTCTTTTCTGGCATAATAATTGCATTTCTCCAAAGAGAACAAACCTGGAACACAGAGGAGGGCAAAAAGCTTGCAGGCACATTGCATCTTTTTTTAGTCGACTCTTCACTTTTTCTTTATCGACCCCTGTGTCTCCTTCCTTCTCCTCTTCTTCGTTCTTTTCTTGTATACACCATTATGATACTTGGTCTCGCAGTCTGGACAGCCTCTGGGAGAGCTCATCCTGATGCCAGCACGAAAGACAAAAAAGGTCAATCGGTATTGGGGACATTTGTCCCAAAACTGAAGTTAAAATAAGATAAAACTTTATTAGTCCCAAAGGAAAATCCTTTTGCCAGATACTGCTCTGAGAATGAAATTTCACAACACAAGCAATGCAGTGCTGAAAAGAAAACCAATAAGATATGTGTGATGCATTAGTCAAAATAAAAAGAAAGCAAGCTAAAATATGACTAAAACAGAAAAAGTAATACGTAATACTGGCATTGATACTGAGGCAGTGAAGTTATCTCACACTTGCTAATGAAATATTCCACATAAAAAGAAATATCACTTCTAAAATTGAAATATTACATGTGATAAAGAAACAAAGTTCTTTCATTTCAGAGTCAGGGATAATGCAGTCAATATATTGAGACAGAATGTAGTCAGCAAAATGTTAAATCTATGATATTAGAATGTAATGTGAGGTTTTGTGAGCTTACAGAATGACTGCGTTTTAAAACTCAACAGATCTCTTTCTTTCATTAAAGGATTAGTGACTATTAACCGGCAAAGATCACAGAAAATCCCTCTCGGATTACTAAAGGTTTCAAGTCTACTTAAGAAAAACCTGCACTTGTCAGTGAGGGAGGACTTGTCAGTATTTAAACCTGCGAACTGCACACAATCCAAGCTGCTCACAGCCACCGTTTTAAAACTATGAATGTTTAAGAGACACTTTTCAAGTGTACAAATAATGAGCCGCTCAAACATCACTTTAAATTCTTGTGGTTGAAGCGACACTAGTTCCCGTGTACTAATGAGAAGCTAAAGATAATTCTGTTGTGAGGTGCAAAACACTAAAAACAGCAACAGCATAATGACAAAGCGAATGCGTTACCTGCTCTGTTGATGCCACGGATGATGCCAGTGTGGCAGTCTGGCCTGGAGGAAGCTCCAGGTTAAGATCCAATCTAAAAATAAAGAAGGAGGGAAAAACAGGAACAGTTTCACAATGATTGTTCCTTATCTGTTAGAGAAAATCAACAAAAAAAGGGGCAAAGTCACTGTGGCCACACAAAGCAGCTTCTTTAAAACTCAAGTATTGATCGTAAAGAACCTTTTGTATTAAAATGCAGCCTTGTAAGCAGTGAAATGTTGCTAGATTTTAAATGGAAGTCAGTTATAGAAACTTCCTTCCTGTATATAATTCAGCCTTTATTCCAAACTGCAAACACTTTAAATAAAGCTTTAGGTATTTGTATTGCTTGCAAGTTTTATCTTAATATTTTAAGATAAATGGCATGATATGCTCTCCTTTGATTCATTTTTCTCTTTATTACTCCGCCAAGGAATGTGGTGGAGTTCTGTGACGATCAGCGTTGGTCTGTCTGTCCGTCTGTCTGTTAGCAATGTTACTCAAGAAATTTTCAGGGAAGGTCAGAAATGACACAAGGACCACCTCATTGGATTTTGGCAGTGATGTGGCTTATAGTCTGGATCCAAGGATTTGTTAAAGATTTCTGTATCATTGTGAGATAGCAGCATGTCATCACTGTAACCATGACAACAAGTGAACACTACATCAGCTGCCTGCTGACGATCACATGATTGTGATTCTACTACAAATCAACTGCTGTGGACTTATCAGGACTTATCCGTCGGTAATGATACAAGAAACAAGTGATTAAATTGTGGGGGTGTTTCTGAGTCCCATCAATTCTCATCACTCGCTACATATTTAGGTCACGCGATTCGGTATTCGTACATAATGTACACATGCATAACACATGCCTGTGCTCAGCATGAGGTCATTTTGTTTGTGGGTACATCTATATTAAATGGGCACATTCTATGTTGCTGTGATTTCTGCCACAATATTTTTCTAGATTTCAGCCGTTGGAAATGATACGACTGAGCAGCCTTGGTGGAGTACTGCTTCTAGTTCCAAACTACAAACACTTTAAATAAAGCTTTAGGTACAACTTGAATTACTTGCCAGTTTTATCTTTATATTTTGAAACAAATGGCACAATATGTTCTCCCTTTTCTCTTTATTAATGCTTTTTTCTGCTGTCATTATTGTTATTTGTGCTGTCAGAGTGTTTGCATATCTTACCCTGCTTCATCAGCCATCTCGTGCAGCAGCATATCCACTTCATTCTAAGGGCAGAACAAGTAAATAACAGTTTTAAAAAACTATTTTACAGAAAAAAATTGATTACCATGGGAGCCATTCTTCATTTACAGGCAGCGACAAGAGCACAGCTGTTTTCCCTGGTTGGGAGACAGCAGTGTTTGTTACCTGAGGTGTTGTCAGAGTGGTGGTGCTGCTCATGGTGTCTTCCATCTGAGCTGTCTGCACGTCAAGGGTCTCAAACTGGTGCTCAAACTTGTCCATCAATGCAGAGATCTGTGTAGAAAATTAGATAGATAAAAGCTAAATGAATACATTTTGCTGAATGTTGTGGTCTCCTATGTATGGATGAGTTTTTCTTCTTTGTACCTTCTCCAAGTTCATGCTTTTCAGTGTAGCATCCATGGACTTGACCACGCCAGACATGGATTTAGACACCTGGGCAAAAATGACATGAAATGAAGTGTTGAGGCTAGATCTCAGTAGCTGTTTTTTTTTTTTTTTTTTAAACAAATCTAATTTGTAGTCATTGAAGAAGCAAGGTCATAAATCAGACAGGGAGATAGTGTTGACGTTACAAAGCTTGAAGTGCTGTACCCTGATACTTCCACTAGGTGTCACTTTAACCTTTTTAACTATACTTTGTCATGACTACCTCTCATCCTGGAAGCATCCCTAATAGTTCGAGGACGACGCTGATTAAGAATTAATCTTGTCAAAACCAACCTAGCATTACTTCTACAAGCTATGCTAAACGGGTTTATAAATAATGTCACAGATTTAATATTCTACGAGACAGTCAGCAGAGGTGCTAAGATGTGTTTTTCAGCTGTATCTCTCACGCTCTCCTACTGTTTCTACAGACACTATTAAGCTCTATTATATGAAATGGTTCCTCTCCTACGGTGAACTTGAATCAAAGCAGTTTTAAAGAGGCTGTCACTCTCACAAGAGCGAGAGGCTAACAGAGTAAAGTGTGAAGCACATCTAATGACATTGTGTAATTGAGTCTTTTTGTTTGCATGTCTGTGAGGTCTTTTTTTGCAGAATGGATGCACTCTGTAGCTCCTAACCTTCTGGAATAAAATGCCCTTTTCAAAATATAGATATTAAACACTACATGCACAGTAAATTATGTGGCAATAAGCATATCCATGTCTATCACAGATATGATTAAGTTCTATCAGGAATTTTTGTTCAGAAACTCTCTGATAAAATGTAAAGATACAATACAGTATAACAAAAACTACAAATTAAACATAATTAAACAGCAAATCTAAAAAATATATCTTGCCATTACCTACCATCAGGTATAACTCATGTAATTACTGCATCTGCGTCAGTAAATACAATGGGGGTTTTGCTGAGGAGTCTAACAAGAAGGCAGCTGGAATAATAAAAAGGCTGCCGCTATATAATCTGCTGCTTTTCAAAAAATTACAATGTTGGACCTTGACAATGAAGTAAAACAGCCCCACATTAAAGCCATCTAGGAAGCTTTGTTGTGCATTTCTTGTCCTCAATTCTATTCATCCTTTTAGTCTCACAATCTAATAGAGCCAGAAAATACACAGATATATGCATTTATAGGCCACAATTACATGTCATTAACTTTCTGTCTCCTCTCTCCCTAGTTGGTGTTTTGTTCTCTCTGTCGTCCCTCTCCCTGTATTGCAGGTGTCTCTGGATCCAGAACTACATGTTCCTGATGTACAGTTAATGATTTCTGCAGTCGGCTTTGTCTGTATTGCTCTCTTGCACATTGTTTGTTTTTCTCATTGTTATCCATATTTCTCCCCTTTACCTTCACCCTAACCATGCGAAGCAGATGGCCGCCCTCCCTGAGCCTGATTTTACTGGAAGTTTCTTCCTGTTAAAGGTAATTGTTTCTTTTTTCTTCCCAATGTCGCCAAAGTAGAAGTAAATTCAAGTTTCATTTCAATATTCACTGTGTAACAGAACATGTGACAGAGCATTACAACGTGAGATACCATCAGGAATTTGTAAAATCACTGAGATTTCATACAGTTGAAACTCTTTGTCAGACATGCTACATGACAATTTGTTCAACTCTAAGCCAAAGAGCTTGCTCAGAAGACACAGTTTCTCACCACCATATTATAAAGGTTAACTTTGCTATGTGAAGTGCCTAAAATGATTTCTGTTGCGAGTAAGTGCTGCAAAAATAACAATAAATTGAAGTGAATGCAAAGAAGTCAGTCTTTTGATGAAGCTAGTTCTTCTTCTTCTTCTTTTTTTCCTTTCGGCTTTTCCCTTCAGGGATCGCCACAGCGAATCAATTGCCTCCATCTAACCCTGTCCTCTGCATCCTCTTCTCTCACACCAACCACTTTCATGTCCTCTTTATTAACCACATCCATAAACCTCCTCTTTGGTCTTCCTCTAGGCCTCCTGCCTGGCAGTGGGAAACTCAGCATCCTTCTAAAATATAACCATCTTATTGTGGGAAATCTGACATGACCATCATCGCTGTCTTGAGAAATTAATGTGTGTTTTTCGCAGGCACTTGTTTGACAACTGGTAAGCAGTGGGAGTCTTCTACAAACCGTTGACCTGTAATCCTGACCTGGTTCATAGTGACAGCAGTCTGGACCCTGGAAGCCACCGCATCCACACGGGCGCTCATCCTCAAGAAGTTAATGGACTGATGCTTCTGACGGATGGCGTTCTCTGCATGGATCTTGGCTGCCTCCATGTTACCCTTCTGGATAGCCTGAGAAACACAGAGATATATGTATACATGGCACATGTGCTGTAGCCCAGCTGATCAAACTTCTAATAAATCTGGAGTTTAACAAGCCAACCTGCTTCACTTTGTTTTTTTCTGCTTTTTCTTCCTTGTCACATTTCTTTGAGTTGCGTTGGAGCTCCTTGGCAGCAAACTTGAGGTTGAACAAGTGTTCTGTACAGCTAGTTAAGGGATGTTAGTATCAGTCTATTCAAACTATATGCTAATACGCCTAATGACATTTAGTTAGCTACGTCAGTAAGTGCATGAATGCTTTCTCAAACTAGTAAAAGTCAAATTTGTATGGGGATCTACACAGCTGTCAGTGTTTTCCTTCATCATTAAACAGAATTTAGAGGCATAGCAGAGTTAGCTTGTTAGCTTTAGGACAAGCTAAAGCTGCTGCTAGGGAAATGTATCGACCGTTTGGCTGCATAGCAAAGGATACTCTCCATATTCGACATGATGAAAGCCTCTTTCTTTCTCTGTTTGACTTTAAACAGATACAAAACATCAACCAACCGTTAGTTCCAGAGTTGTTTGTTTTGATTTCTCGAGGTTGTGTTAGCTTGTCTAGCAGATCAAGATGGTTCCCTTACATGTACTTCCTTATTTGCTTTAATTCAGTTAAGCAGAGTGAAGACTGCGTTTGTGGAGCTAATAAAGTTACTGTTTTGCAGTATTTTTCCTTTTCCAAAAATTTTATACAATATCCAGATTGGAAAAAACATTGTAAACGATTAAGAAAAGGAAAAGAGTATCAGAAATTACGCATTTTTATATCACGCATGCGCAAAGAGCAATACGGAAGCATCACTATTCACGAATTTTCCCTCAATGTTTTCGGTAAAATTGGATTAAATACTGATTCTTTAGGGTAATTATTGATTAACGAACCAGTTAAGTTGATGCTGCGGAATAATGTTAATTATCAATACTCTGGAATCGTGACTGGACCTATTCACTGTGACCGGCGTGAATTATCTAAAAATGTATTCATCTTTGAATACGACGCTTTCACCGTCGTCAGACACAATCACGATTTGGCAACAGCGTGCTCGCGCCTCCTACGTCACGACCGTCGGTGAAGTAGACGGGCGCGCGTGTCCAAAGCAGACAAGTTCCACCGAGGCTAAAAATAGTTTGTACCCGGTATCGGTGGGCCGTGGTACGCGTCTAGTGACGTCATTTGTGCTTTTTTAGCGAAGGAGTAAATTGACCTTTTCTACGGAGCCGCTCCGTGTTTGCTTTCACTCATGTTTCCTCCGCTTTATCTCCAGTGCATTAACGAGCCTACAAGCGGGGTTTTATTGCGGCGCGGAGAGAGAATGGCACCAGTCTGGACTGGTCTGTGAACTAACACCTACCTACACAGAGGGATTTAGTGGAGGAGATGGAAAAAAAAAAGAAAATGCAGTATGAAGGGGAGGAGGAGGGGTTAGGGTAGAAAAACGGCTCCGGTGTGTGGCTGCACCGGCCAACCGAGGAGGGCTGGGGCCGGAGGGGGGGATTAACAGCTGGGTCGGGGAGGGAGCAGCACGGATGACTCATACTGTATCTGCTGACACTTTCTATGGACACGGCATAGATATAATGATGTTGGCGTGAGGGAGAATGAAGTGCATGAGAAGTGTCTGAAAAATGTTCCACAGAAGCACATATATGAAGTCATTTCATGCAGCAGGGTCCTCTGAGGTTTGTGACAAAAAGCCCACAAGTCCTGGCCTCAACCTCCGCACGTGGGCTAACATTTGCGGCAGTATGGTTGCACTTGAACTCACAGTTACGAGATAAAAACACAAGAATCCTGCTCCATTTTATTGTCCAGTAGGGTTCACCTTTACTTGTGGATATGACTTTTTGTATCATCCCATTTTGCTGCTGTATCACTCCCCAGATGTGGGATTAATAAAAGTTGATCTTGTTTGATCTCACATACCAGAAATTCTTATAATAAGTAATATTGTAATAAACAGGCTAATATGTATATTTTATGTCCATATATTCTGGTGATATTCCGTACATGTTTGCACCACTTTAAGACTGCACATTTCTCATCTGTGGGATTAATAAAGATCTATCTTATCATAGCTTAATTGTACATAGGATAATTTTGATTTGGTGCAAACAGTAAACAAGTATAAAATCTGTTTTATTGCCAAGTAGGTTTTCCCTTTTAATATATTTCTTGTCCTTGTTACGACAATGGATAGTGTATCCATTGTGGTAAAACTTGCAAACGCCCCTGCTTTAGGAATACTAAAGGCTTGTCTTATCATATCTTAATCTTATATCGAATCCGACTTATTGGTGCACAACATTACAGACAATTACAGAAAGATAAGAAATAAGTGTTACAAGCACAGTGAAAATCAAGTGCAGTCCTTCAGTTTGGTACATTATTTCTATGTATATTCATCATGCCTTATCTGTACATGTGAAAGATCTTAAAATAGTGGTATTTGAGGGAACAGCTGTGAAGATTGCGCAGGGATGCGCAAATTATTCGCCTGGGAATGTGGAAAATCTCACAGTACAGTGTAAACAGCTTAAAATGTGCAAAAAGATACTAATAATAATCCCACATTCAATATAGTGGGTGACTAACACTGAGTCTCAGCATAATAGGCAGTGTCTGAATTTAGCTCATATTTTTAACTTTCTTTTTTTTTTTTTTTTTTTGGTCTTTCATGCCTCTTGTGAGAAGGATACCTACAAAGACAGGGGATGTTGACTTGTAGCAAATATCCGTGAGCGAGAATCGAACCCGCGCCGCTGCAGCAGAAACTAAAATGTCAGTACATCTTGATTTATTAATCTACCTTCCCGACCAGAAACCGTAAACTCTCAACTCCTCCATCAGTGTTGTGAGCACACACACTTCACGCACGCGCACGCACGCACGCACGCACTCCCCAGTCATAAGTGAATGACGGCAGGTCGCTATGGAAACTGCGTTACGCTCCGGGCGGCCGGAGGAGAAAACAAGAGGCGCGAGGACTCGTTTCATTCTTCATTTCAGCACCACGCTGCTCCTGGACAGCGCCCGAATGAACCCGAGCGCAGATTCAGGCGTCGCATGTCTTCTTGTAAGAGACGGAGCACCGAGGACAAACAGACCCACGGACACGACACGAGAAACTCCACGGACCTGTAGCTCGGTGGATGCACGAGGCGTGATTCGGCAGAAGAGCCAGGAGCCGGTCGCTCCCTTCAAATGCCACAGCAACAGGTAAGAAGCCCCAGTTTAATCCTGCCAATGCCCTTTAGCCTGTCTGCTACTTAACTGCGGTTAATTGCTCTCATTTGGCATCTCAGGTGTAAGAAAGTGCATGATTAGGTGATTAGAGTGAAACCCAGCAGGACTTCTGGCTCACTTCCAGTAAATTCTAAGCAAGGATGGGCTGAGAAACTGTGCCAGAGGTGAACTCTAACATCAAGCAGGTGGTTGCCTCATCATTTCTGGTTAATAAACTTGAACATTTTTTAGAATCTGCTCATTTCACATCTTTTATTGCAGCAACAAACACTGATTTATTACCCTCTGTGCCACTATGCATGTATTATAGTTGCAGAAGTGAACAAAACTACACGATATCACAGTGCATGATGTAAAAAGAAAACATAAGAGCCACTCTGCCAAATTTTTCTTCACACAAGACATATTTATTTGTTTTCATCTATGCTGCTCTCCAGATTTTGCACCCAAGACAGCCACTAAAGTTTACAGAGCGTTATTGTTGGTGTATAAGACAGGTTTAGATTTACTGGGGGTTTTTTAGGGGTTTTTTTCTTTTTCTTTTTTATCCAGTGGCCATAGATTATGTGCGAGCTGAGCCGATACGCCTGGATGAGTCACTCAGGCTGCAAGTTTGCAGAAGAGTGCGAAAGGGGAGGGGGAGATACAGGGGGCCAGCTGGAAAACAGTCCCGCAGTGCCTCTCTGCCTCCTCAACACACTGTTTCGTTTCATTGTTGCGCTATGATCAACATCTGGAACTTTATTTATCACCTCTGGATGTGTGATTATTTTGGGAGAAAGGCAAAGTGTCTCATCTGGAGCAGTCTTTGTTCTCAGACTTTTTTTTCTGGTAAGCATGCTCACTTCTTTTTGAATGGAAAGGCTTAATAGTAAAAGAGTAAAAGAGTAGATTTAGTGTTTGTTAAAATGCATGCAGCATAGATTAGAGGAATTCTAAACACCCACTAGTAATAGATTGTTTGTGGTTGTTACAGACTACAGCCCTCTGATGTCTGATAGCAGAAAGCATCCCATTACAGCTCATTAGTATCCCTGTGTTTAGCCCGCTGGTATTGACAAATCATAGCAATCAGCAGCATTCAGCTGTAGCACTGAGTGACAACTATTGATTAAAGCAAACAATAGATCATAATGGGTTGCTATGAACCACAGTTGCACACTCAAACACGAGCACTCACTCCCTGAAAACACTTTGACAGGCGCCCACAATCACACACTCAATCACATAACAGAGACTGTTCGGACCGACTCAGTTAGGCAAATGCTGTGTGGCTTATTGAAAAATGTGTCTAGTTTGTATGCATTGATTGATGGAGTCTGGATGCTCTGGGGGCTGGAGGATTGCACATGTGAGAACCAAAACAAAAAAATAATTGGAAAAAATAATTGGCTGATACTAACTTCCACTTTGTTCCAATTTACCTCGCAGTTATCAGGGGTGGTACGTAAAAGAAGGAAAAAAAAGGCAACTTGGGTGAACGTGTGAAGGAGTCACTGTTTGTAATGTACACACACATCATGTGCTGCACACACGGACACAAAAACAGATGTGCGTCTTTAATTAGTGACGTTGGTGTGATTAATGCAGTCTGCCGGTGATGACTCATTCCGTTTAACCCTTGCTGCTCTGGTGGAAACAATCAATAAACAAAGACTCAGTCTGCCTTTACATTTCTTATTCTTATCCCTGTTATTTCACAATATTTGAGTAGTCTTTTCTTGCTTTGCTGCTGCTGCTTTGTGGTTTTGGCACAGGATCTTGATTGAGCTGTTAAATCTGAGTCTGTAAATAATGTGACTTATTAATGTGATGTCAGTCAGGGATGTAAATGTTTTAATGTGTTTCCGACTTCAGTTGCAGCTCCAGTCAGACACATCCTCATAATTAGTTGTGATCTGTTGTGATCAGTGGAAGAATATTTATGCAAAGCACATCTACGTGGTTTTGCTCCATGTGTCAGCTTGTCAACACAGCAGTTGCATTAGCATTGTGGAAAAGCTGTCAGCCAAGCTGTGACTTACAGACAGCAGACTGGCAGGAAGTGTGCATATGAGTGTGACTGAGTCCAAAGTGTGTGTGGGTGTGTGTGTGTGTGTGTGGGTGTGTGTGTGTGTGTGTGTGTGTAGGAACAAATCAGAGAGCAGAGTTAAACATATATTTGCTGTAATAAACCCTCGTTGTTGTCTTTCTTCAGGGCAGCAGTATGTCTGAGAAGAAGTCCAGTCAGCGGTTTCACAGCCTGAACGCCGAGCAGGTGGAGGTTCTGCATCAGGTTCTTTCAGAAGTGGTTCCCATTCACGGTCGCGGGAACTTTCCCACGTTGGAGCTGCGCCCTCGAGACATCATCATAGCAGTTCGGGCCAGGCTGCAGAAGCAGGGCATCACGGTGAGAGATGTCCGTCTAAACGGCTCTACCGCCAGCCACGTCCTTGTCCGAGATAACGGAACCAGCTACAAGGACTTGGACATCATCTTTGGAGTGGAGCTGCCCAGTCAGGAGGAGTTCCAGGTGCGACTACTGTACTGCATTGATCAGCATTCATTCTTCTCTAATATCCCAAAACACAGCACTGAATATTAACTCTCTCTAGGGTTTTGCAGTATTGATTATTGATTTTTCTAGTGCTATGACAAAAATGTTATTATTGTAACCCTAACCATAATTGGATTTCAGAATACTTTACCTTAAGGCCAGATCAATACAGCTGGTTGTGACAGTTCAGCCACATGATTCAGAAAACTAAACCACAGTAGCATCACGATATTCAATGACACAAGCAAAATTGCTCTCAGATTGTCATCATTAGTTATCACTGTCATGTTGTTGGCCTCTTATCCTCTCAGGTGATCAAAGAATCAGTGCTGGGCTGCCTGCTGGAATGCCTGCCCGCTGGAGTCAACAGGGAGCGGATCAGCAGCGCCACAATGAAGGAGGCCTATGTCCAGAAAATGGTCAAAGTCTTCAATGAACACGACCGCTGGAGCCTCATCTCCCTGTCCAACAATAGCGGCAAAAACCTGGAGCTCAAATTTGTGAGTGCGCTCAGGCGGCAGTTTGAGTTCAGCGTTGACTCCTTTCAGATCATTCTGGACCGTCTCCTAGAGTCGTACATGCAGCAGGACTCACAGCACAAAATGAATGCTGTTGGTGTGAAGGACCAACATGCAGAGAGTCAGAATAAATGCTCCTCTTCTTTGCAGAATCAGACCTCTGCTCCAGAAACAGAGAAGCCCACAGACTTATCCAGTGAAGAAGGGGCTCAGATCAGTCGGACACAACAGAAAGACGCAGTGCATGTAAACGAGTCTCAGACAGAAGTCTCACAAGAAAGTGAGAATTCAAATCAGACAAAACAATCCATCCTGGAAAAGGACAACAAAGAGAAAACACCTGCGGAGTTGACAGAAGTGTCAGAGCACAAAGGAACCTCGAGTGAGACAGACCAGACTTCTCTAAACCTTTTGTCAGAAAAGGAACAAACCTCCGAGGACACTGAACCACCAGCTCAGACTGATCTCAGACATGAGCCAGAGCTCTTGGACGACGCTAAATACTCAGAGAAGGTAGAACAGTCAGAGCAGACAAAGCCCCATGATGGCCGACAACCAGCACATTTGAGTTATGAGGAACTCTCTGTCCAGAAAGAACTGTCCAACCACACAAACCCCCCTGATGAACAGCAAGAACTCACAGAGCAGATGGGACCGCCTGAGACGCCAGAAACCTCAAATAAAACCCAGGCAGAGTGTCTAAACCTGACAGACGAATCTCACAGCACAGAGCAATCTGATAAAGCAAATCTATCTGAGGGTTTCAGAGAGGATCAGAGAAGCAATGAGGAAGATAAAATTCAACATGTGTCTGCTCCAGACAGTAGCACATCTTCACATGCAAAGATAGAGACAGAGTTAGAGGATGAAGGAGAAGCAGAAACAGAGCCCCGGGATGAGATAGAGGCAGAGAGGAAAAATGACACAGAGAGAAGCGAAGAGACCTTAGCATTAGAAGCAAAACATGCAGGAGACACACAGGGTATTGATTGTTCCTGCTCCACCTCTTCCACTCTCACACTTTGCAACACACAGCCTGCTGGCACACAGGATACACTGGAGACTCACAGCACACAACACACGGATAACTCAGAAAAAAACCCAAACAAACTTGATGCTGTCAGCCCTCCAGATACTCAGGATATTTTACCTGCACCACCCAGCCTTGTTTCTGACAAAAAGACCTCCTCTTCTCCCCCTGCAAAGGCCTCAGAGAGACTATCTCACATGGTGGTGCTGAAACATTCATCGCCCAAACCCCCGCGGAGGATGTGTAGAAAGGTTGCACCAAATCCTTACCCCAGCCCACTCCCTGAAAGCGAACTTGTCATTTCACCCTGTTTAGATCCAAACCCCTGCCCCGGCCCAGAATCTGAGACAGCCTTTAACCCTACAACTACCCCAACAACCAGTAAAACAAATTCTGGGCCTGAACCCAATCCTTCCTGTGACCAATCATCAAACCTTGATCTTACCTCAGCTCCAGATCCATCCCCTGATTTAACCTCCACCTCTGCAGCTGATCCCACGTCTGCTCTACCTCAAGAGCCATCGTCCTCTCAGCTAATTACACAGAGTTCATGTGAAACCAGTATTCAGAGTCCAGAAGAGACACCGACCACACATGATGCTTTTGATGAGCAAAGCCAGCCCTCCCCTGTAGAAACTGCCTCTGCACCCAAACAATCAGAGCCTCTCGACTCAGTGGATACGTCCAGTTCCAACACCCAAGAACATACCTCAGAAGCTAAGCTCAGTGATGAAAACACAACAGAACAGACCAAAAAGGTGGACTCGAATCAGCCCAACGTCAGTCCACAAGAGACCACACTCAGCTCGCCCTCCTCCTCCCACTGTGTCACCCCTCCTGTTACCTGTCTGACCCCTCCTGTTCTCAGTCTCTCCCCTCCTTGCGTCATGTCGTCACCCCCTAGCCTCAGCCCTCCCCCATGTCTGACCCCTCCATCTCACTGCCACTCGTCTCCGATGCTCAGCACCATCAGCCCCACCACCAGCTTCAGCTCTCCACCCTTAAGTTTCAGCCCTACGTCATCCTGCCTGAGCTCACCTTACCTCACGCCTCCCATGCTAAGCCTAAGCCCTCCTCCGCTCTGTCCCACCCCACCATCCCCCTGCCTCAGCCCTCCCCTCCTATGCCTCACTCCGCCAGTGGAGTCGGAGGACCTTGTACCTCAGGTATCTTCAGACTTGGAGCCTTTGATACTGAACGCAGACAGCGATGAACAGATAAAAGAGTCCTCCTCTCAGCCAGGAGTTCCTCTCTTACAGTTGGAGGATGAAAAGGAGCGCGATTATATCTCATCGTTGCCTCAGGTTACTGAGCCCGTCTCTTTTCCAATCGCAATCCCAAGCTCCACCTCACATGCGCTGCCTCACACCCAGTCTGAAGACTCAGGGGAATCTGCCCCACCAAAAGCTGTTGAGGCATCCAGCTCCCTGCCTGAGAACAAAGAGGCCCCAGAGGTAACCACAGACATGCCTGAACAGTGTGACACTCTGGCATCTGACTCAGTCCCTGCTGTCGAGGTCCTGGCAGAGAGCATGTATGGTGACTTTGAGGCAGCCATGGACCACCTGCGCTACCGCCTGATTGCTACCAGGAACCCTGAGGAGATCCGAGGTGGTGGTTTGTTGAAATACAGCAACCTGTTGGTCAGAGACTACCGACCAGCCAGCGAGACTCAGATAAAGACTCTAGAGCGCTACATGTGTTCACGCTTTTTCATCGATTTCCCCGACGTGCAGGAGCAGCAGAGAAAGATCCTGTCCTACTTGAAGAACCACTTCATCGGTGAGGAGAGGAGCAAGTACCAGTACCTGATGACGCTGCGTCGCGTTGTTGACGACAGCACGGTCTGTCTGATGGGACACGAGAGGCGTCAGACACTGAACATGATCACAGTGCTGGCGCTGAAGGTTCTTGGAGAGCAGAACATTATACCCAACACAGACCATGTGACGTGCTTCTACCAGCCTGCCCCCTACCTTGCCGAGCACAGTGCCCCCTATCTAGCAGAACCCAGCTACTGCAGCTACTACATACCCCAAGGAGGGTCGACTCTGCTATACCAACCATATCCGTTACACCTGCACCCGCAGACTGGACTAGTCTAACACATGCATACATGTATTTACACAAATCACACAATTGAGCAAGGAGATGGTGCTTGCCATGAAGAAAGAACTGGAGAATGGAAATCTAATCCAGGGATAAACTGTTTGGTCTATAATAGACCTATGGGGGTGGGATTGAGTGGGTTTTTACAGTAAACTCCCCGACTACTCTGTAAGGTTCTAACATGATTATATGTAATTATCTAGGCTTTGTGGGAAAATAATAATTCTTCCGATATTGTTAAAATTCCAGATAATGCTGTATGCACTGCATGAGTCATAGGCCTTTGGTCTCCCTGGGTAACCAACAGTGCTGTTGACATTCACACACATGCACACACACACACACACACAAACACACACACACACACGCAAACACACTTCCAGGTTCTTGAATTCTTGTACACTCTTTTCATGTTCTTACTGTGTTGTTCTTAATGGGTTTGTTCAGAATGTGGACCTTGCCTGTGGTTGATATTGTGCATGGATAAATTAGGACTGTTCTCTCACTGCCAAATACTGTGTGACTACTATGCTTCTTAAACAGTTTAATGTAACTTTGTTATTCCTTTACCGACAGGGGTGTATTTCTGAAAAAAAATACAGAGGGACAAGTCTACCAGTGTGTACAGTATTTTCAGCAAAACACACACAAGCATGGACAGCACACACACGGATATACACACCAACATATACATACATGCAAGCAAACATGTAATACTGTATACACACAAAGTTAGACAATGCATGAGTAGCTAAATAGATCACATCCTACAGTCAAATCAAAGGCTTTTAATTTATGAAAATTGATCTATTTTTGCAAGACTTTCCAAGATAATACTCAGTGGTAAACAGACTGGTTAGTTACTACAGAAAAATGCCGACAACATTGCCTTTGGAATAGACTGTACAGCGTATTGATTACAGTATATTGTGTGCGAATACATTGCATTGTTTTCAGGTAAAATTGTGTTAAATTGTACTGCTTGATTCCTTTCCCTTTGTGGAGTCTTTTCTGTAATCATGTGAAGTATTGTATCATCTTGTGTTAATTTATTTAATGCTAAAAGTTTACTCTATGGAGGTGGTCAGGTTATAACCATCTTTGGGTCATCTCTAAACATGGCGGATGTAGATCTGCCTGAACCGAAAGGAAATACATTTAAACCCATACGACTCCTTTCAGCATGAATCCTCGGATTCACACCAGAATTAAACAAGATCCACCTCTTAAATCTAAGTTTTAAGCCGTGCAACAGCAACTCTGACCAAAGATGGTTTGGTAGGGAAATCAAGTGCCTAAATGTGAGACATCATTGGCATGTCTTTATCTCACTGCACTGGGGGTGTTAATGGGGTGGGCCTGGGGCTGGGTTGGGTGTGTGTTCAGCTGTTGACCCCTGTTATTGCTGCCCATTTTGATGTCTTCTTTAATGTAGTCCTTTGTTGTAGTTTATTCATGTACATTTTGATATAATAAAGGGGAAACTCAACAAACCATTAGACGTGTACAAAATAGAATTTTCTTTTGTCCAGAACAGCTAAAGCCTCAACTTTAAAGAGAAAAAAGAATCCCAGCATCACCTTGTCTTCCCTTTCTGCGTGTGCATTCATACCCCCTCTGCACTTTCTTTCCCAAATGACACGCCGCACAGCTCCCCCATCCTCCCCATGATTGCGCTCTGCAATGATCCACTTAAGCGTGACCGCCGAATCACGATGGTGCCCAGGAGAGCGACCCAAAGCTGTGAAATTCTGTCTGTGTGAGGCCTCTTATCGCAAATCACCTGTCCTTCAGATGTGTTTGGACCCAGATGACGCATGGGCTACGCAACACAGCGGGCTCAACAATGTGCAAATGCGAGGAGAATGTGGTTCGTGAGGTGGGAGACTGAAAAGGGGGGGGGGGGGGGGGTAAAAAGGAGAGGTGGGGTGGGGGGTGGGGGATGCAAAGTGCGTGGACATGTATGTGTGAGCTTCGCGTGAGAATACAGAGGCGGCATCAGGTGGTCCCTTTCTCCAGCTAGAAATTGAGGAGACTCACAGTGTAATGAAACAATAGCGCTGCCTCCTTACTCCCTCATTGCCTCCATCCTTTCCTCCCACTTCACACCACTGATAGGTAATGGGCGCAAGGGGAGATGAGGTGTCTCTTCTGAGGCGGCGTATTGCCATGGTCACACGCCATCTATTTACACACAGTGTAGGCTTGCAGTTCAAGGTTGCATGGGAGAGAAAAGAGAAAAGTGTGAGTGATCTAAAAGGGTCTGTATCAGTGTCTCACAGACCTCTGAGCTACTCTTGTCCACTCAGGGGTTTCCATAGAGACACAGACAGGGAGCACTGTGGGCGCGGAGAGCATTACGGAAGACAGGGAAGACCCACACACCGAATGAGGGGGAGAGAGATGAAAACAAGTAATAAGAAGAAAAAAGAGGTGGAAAAGAGAAAGGCAGTGGTGGACAGAGAGACGAATGGATGGATGGATGGATGGATGAGAGAACAGAGTTGAGTGGGTGAAGGGATGGGTGAGGTTGTAGATAAAGCCAGGAGAGAGGAGCAGGAGCAAGGGGGGAGTTGATGGGGGAGAGCGTGGGAGGTTGTCAGGCCTTCAGTCACAAGGGAGTCACTGTGAGGTGGCTGCAGTGACGGCAGCAGTGATGTCAGAGCACACACACACACTCCTATGTACGAGCACATACACACAGCTGCATGCACATCAATTTTCCTAATGGCCTGCCCACCCGTCCACCCTCAACAAACATTTTCTAACTCGCCGAGACAAAAAGAGAACATCACCCACACATCTGCTTCTCTCCCTCTCCCTTTCTGTCTCTCCCATGCTTCGGCCTGTTTGACTTCAGGATCGTTTTAGAATCACAGGTTTGACACGTTCCTCTGAGCTACAGCAGCTTGCAGCCACATGCAGTGTGGAAGTAAAACCATTAAGGTGAGGTTAAGAGGAGGCTTAAGGGGTGAAACATATTGCTCCGATGACCAGTTTATTCTCACTACTCCCTTGATCATAATCTCTGAATCGTTTTTCGGTCAGTTTCGATACGATAAAATAAATCTTTATTAATCCCACAGTGAGGAAACTGGCATTGTTACAACAGCAAAGGGAGACATTGAAGAAATATCAGTAGAAAAATAAAAGTAAAGACAACTGCTTCTTCCATGTGTGGATATTCAAACTGTACACATCCCTGTGGCATTGCCTGGATTCTTTCTTGGATAAAAATAATGAAGAGAAGTGCAAATACTGCACAGATTTGCCTATAAGAAGAAAATATTCAAAATGCACAGTCAATTTCAGTAAATTACCAGCCTCTTTGAAGTCTCATGTGAGATCTGTATTCACTGAATGTCAATAAAAACGAGGCAGAAATGATTAAATAAATCTGTTGTTGTAAAACACTTACTGGAGCGTAATCAATAACAGGAACCATAATCGCTTGTGTGGTTTTATGTGTCGTTGCAGGCACAATTTCTATTTCTGTGACTGATGAGTACAAGGCAATAAAACTGATGCATAGTATTCACCATTCATGATTTTTTCTCATTCACTACAAGCTCCCCTTTAGTCCCCCGCTTCCCAAATCCTCTCCCCTCCCCCCCCCCCCCCCCCCCACCTCACCCACTGTGTGCCTCCCATCCACCTGCTTCCTTGACTGCTATGACTCAGTTCTCATCCAACTGAGGATACATGAGGATAAAAAACCTTGATGAAAAACAGCCTAGAGAACCATTTTACCCAAAAGAAATAGAGCAATTGGTGAGGCAAGTGGCTGCTGCTGCATCTTTGGTTCTGATGCTCACATCCCCGCTCATTAGAAACACAGACACATGTTCAAATTGATGCTTTATCCTCTAATTCATCCTTAAAAGCAAAAAATGGGAAGGCAGCGAGGAGTGTTTCAAAAATAGTTTTTCATTTCTCTTGATAGAAGTCTGTGTCGTCACGACTCGGTGGCATGGATGGATGATTTCTTAAAGGCGAACTTGCCAAACACGTGCCTTACATGGGGCCTGATTCGAGAGAAACCTCAGAGGAATAGGAGCTGTCGATCATCTTAATTTGTTATTCCACTTGCAAACCCATCTGTGTGATTTTAATGCCCACAATTGCGCCACTTAAAACTCCTCTTACGTCCAAAATTGTGCACTGATGCAAACTGTAATGGGAGACAATCATTTGCTGCTGCCTGTCTGCTGGTCCCTGTGGTATCAGCTCCATTCAGGAAGCTACGGGTCACCGAGACCTTACTTTGTTAATTATGCAAACTAAATGTGCCATAATGGATGATAACGTTTGCCATGTGACACAGACACGAGCTTGCATAACATGTAATCAATCAGGCGGACTGAGAGGCAGCTTTACAACAGAGTGAGGAGTTCAGTTTACTGAGGAAGGATGCACAGCTGTACCTTACAGTGTAACTTCACCAGTTGTTTTACTTTTACACAGCAGCTACTATAGAACTGGTAATATATATATCATGGTAGAGACTGCGATTTGGTAGAATTGGAGTTTCTACCAGTAGAGATTGCGATTGGAGTCTCTACCAGTAGAAACTCCAATCCTACCAGTAGAGATTTGTCAGGGCTAAAGTTAGACTTTTAAGGTTAGGGTCAGGGGTCAGGGCAGGGGTCAGATTTAAAGTTCCATCTCTACTGTAGAGATTACAATCGCAATCTCTACTGGTAGAAACTCCAATTCTACCAAATCACAATCTCTACCCTGACATATACATTAATGCATCACCTGGACTTAGAAGGAACTCTACAAGTTGGTCACAGAAAGATCACTTTATACAGCATAATAAATGCTATTAAATGATTTGAATAATGTATTCTGTGATTCTGGGCAAGTTTTCAAAAGTGTCCCCTCCCAAAAAAAAACATTATTAAATGCTGATGTCAAAGTGATGTCATCAGGGTTATCTCAGGGTTACTGCTTGCGAAAACTTTTAAATTACCATTCTCCGCATGCTAATTAAGTCTGTCCGATGCGGCGGAAAGCAACTGAGTGCTGTTGTGAAGCACATTTATAAAGTAGATGTACTTGAGTATTTCTAGTTTTTACTTTTACTTCACAACACTCCTCTGCATACACAGTATCTAAGATTTAGTAGCTCGTTATCATGTAGATTAAGACAATACAGAGAGATTAAAAAAAACAGATTTTAAGCTCATAAAACACTAAAAATACTGACTTATGATTAAATATAGAAGGACCTTCGACTTGGACCTTCTTCTCAAGTTTCAGATGTTTCTCAACTCTTAGCATCTCCACTAAAAAAAAAATCTTACTTTGTAACTTCTAACATGGTTTTTTTAAACAACAAATTAATAATGTATTATTTCCTAAATTTCAAATTAAATTCTACAACAAAACTGAATTTTGACTTCTTTAACCTGCATGAATAATAATTTAATAATGTCATATACAATATATCAAAAAAGGTGCTATTTTTGGTATGAGACATGTTACAAGTAATTCATCAGTGCTCTTACTTTCATATATATTTTCTATATACATGTTCATGCTGATTTGGAACACTAACATATGACTTACTGTTTCAACATGAGAATATGAGACAAAGTCATAAAATACGGTTCATCCTTTTAAACCACTAAATGTTTTCCTGACTGAACATTAAATGCTCATTCATAATGCTGCTCCACTCAGAGCTATTTTGTACCACAGTCAGTGATAAGATGTGACAATTAAACGTACAAAGGGTTGAATCCAATTCTAACCTTCACCACAATTAACACTGTTTTCATTACCATGAGCTCAAACAAACGTCTCATTAAAGATGCAGCAAGTTTCCATCATGCCTGTTGTCTTCTCACTTCAAAATGAAGGAGCCTCTGGAGCGTTTTAATTCTCAAACAGCTTTGAAGTCTGCTAATGTGCCAGTTTTGTTTCTTGAAAACTTAAATAAGTGAGTTGAGTGAACTCTCAGCAGTACGTTCATTCAACTCATTAAAAGAGCTCACATGCGAGAACAAGTCAGATTTAATGTTTTAAAATCTGATGCAAAGAAAGAGATATAAAAAAAACAATCATAGCTTTGTGTTTGAATGACAGAAACGAGAGGCTGACATGATGAGCCGGGTCAGAGATGAACTCGGATCTGCATGTCTGAGTGTGTCTGTGTTTGTTTTTCATGGAGGAGCTTGTTTGTGTGCTGATGTTTGTGCCTGTGATCCGTAGCACCGCCGCTGTTTGCAGTGAAGCATGTATTAGCATGGGACTGGAAGAGGAGGGGAGTGTCTCACTGTGTGTGTGTGTGTGTGTGTGTGTGTGTGTGTGTGTGTGTGTGTGTGTGTGTGTGTGTGTGTGTGTGTGTGTGTGTGTGTGTGTGTGTGTCTATGTACACTGATTGACGTCACAGACGCCCACTCATTTCCATCTTGTCTGCGTGCACGGAGAGAATAGATCCCCATCTGCATCCAGCTCTTCTTCACCCCCACCCCCCCCACCTCCTGCATGCTTCCTCTCCTCCCTCTTCTTCCTCACCTCCTGGTACTTTCTCTTCCTGCCTCTTCCCATTCACTCTTTGCACAGCCCACCCCCATATGAGTGCAGCCAGTCTCGCAGACAAACAAGACCAGTTTAAGACAGCCAGACAGCAGCATCCTCTCGGAGCAGCGTTTTGTAGGAACCTTGCCACAAAACATCTGCTCATTTCAAGCATCACTAAGGTCTGGAGGTCTAGAGGGAGGACAGGCTGTTTTGTTGTGTTTTTCTGTGCGTATGTGTGTGTGTGTGTGTACCTGTTGTGTGTCCTTTCGCTTTAAGCATATGTGCAAATCCATGACGCTCTTTCCACAACAATTGCTCATCCACATTCACACAGTGATATCCCTGCTGACGACACCACGTCGTTTAAATCACTTCCTCATGAAAGGTCATCCTCATTCTTTACTCTGAGAATGCCCCCACCCCTCTCTCATGCAACACACACACACTCAGCTAGGAAGGTGTGTGTGCAAGCAGTCCTTGATGTGTGGACGAGAATGAATGAGTGTGGGGAGTCGGCAGGGAGCTGGAAATGCGGGGGATGGCAGAATAGGATGTTTAAAAAGAGAAAACGTAGCTATTTCCGTCAACAGAGTGGAGTTAGAAAGGGCAGAGTGAGCTCTGAGGGGGGTGTTTGTGCACGGCTGGGGGGCAAGACTCCCCAGAGATTACTCAGACTAGACAGGGAAAAGGCACAGAGGAGGATGAGCAGCAGACAAGGAGGCAGGTGGTCAGACATACAGTTAATCAGGCAGGCAAACATTCAGGCAGCGAGCATATAGATACGAGGAGAAAATACACTGGAGTGGAGCTAATTAGCACTTTGATGCCCGATTTCCTGAGGAGAGGAGCTGTATGTCTGTGTGTACGTCTGCAGGAATCAAAGCCAAAGTCAGAGGGTTGATCACAGGAGACGAGTGAATGGAGGTGAGAAAGACAGATGAAAGAAGGGTGAGACCACCGTGGCTGAGATCTGAAACTTTCTGGTCCGGTCAATAATTTATTTCCTTTTAGTTCCCCTTACAACACCACACCTCATCGATACATCTCACACAGAAGATGGGCTCTTAATTGAACCGTCACGTTAAATTGAAAAGTAAATGCATTAAAGAGGTGATGCTGACAGAGGATGAAAAGATGTGAATGAAAGGAGGGTTTTTTAGGAAGCCTTTAAAGTGCTTTTTAATTAAAGAAATGCATGATTCCTCTCTTATCATTTAGTATCAGCGGTGATGTGCCTGCAGGAAAAATAAAAACACCTCTAATGTATGAGTTAATAAATCCTGAGGTTAATCAAAGCTCCTCAGGAGACCCCTTGGACATGGTTCCGCTGGGCTTTAGCAGAAGTAAATATGAGGCAAGGCTGCCATCTAGTGGTGCCGCCCTGCAGCAACGCTGTGCACCCAAGAAAAATATCGACAAAATGGAGCCCGGTGCTCGGCCATGACAATGCAGGTCAGAGGGGCTGCGACTGCCGCACACAATAGTGGAAGAAAGATCGAAAGTGAACGCAGCGACGTATTCTGTGTAAAATGCAGGCAGTGATTGGCGTTTAAATGCGCACTTAGAGCAGCTGTGGAGTGAAAACCAGAGGCCCTGCTGCAGCCACATCATCAAATTCTGCCCCAAAAATGACATTTTTAAGAGGTGCTATGAATCATTTTCACTATATCATCACTAAAACGTCTCCCTCTATAGGTTAACTCACGGCAAAGTGGGCTTTTGGGCTGGAAAAAACACAGAAAACGCGCTCACATCCTTACACTGCCAGTGCTGGAGGCAAACGCACACACTGAAAGCCTCCTATTCATGCCCTTTAATAGACTCCATGCATTTTGTCCTCCATTGTCCTCCCAGGACTGAACTGATGCATGCAGCTTTGTATGTATGAACAGAATATGGAGCTGGCTGTAAGTGATGCCCCTAAACCTGCTGCTGATATGTGCTGGATGGGGTTGAGGTGAATGTGGGTCACAGCACTCAGGCATGAGTTTGTGTCGAGTTTAATGTGAGTGTGTGAAGCCTGAAGGGGAAGGAAGGAGCTGGGTGGATTAAAAAAGTATTTGGACTGAATACACAGAGCGCTGAAACCTTCTGTCTGGAGAAAATGCTCCACTAAAGGCCTTCAGTCAGTTTTTGGCTGACGATGTCTTTTATTTGAGCATTTTAGTGACTAAAACAAGGATAAGTTATTCGGATAAAGAAACAAATGTCCTCCTGGAGGATCATTCAGTGGTCCTTTAGGGCCTATAGCAGCAGATATGTACACACACCTTGAGAAGATGTTGAGGATTTGTGAACTTAGCAGGAATTGGCTCAGTTAGCTGTCGGTATCCTGCAGCAGCTCTCTCAAAAGCAAATGTTGGACTCGTCTACAGTGAAATTGCATTACGGGGAAGGCTTGTTTAATCAAAGGTCATGCCAGCAGTTAGAATGCCGTTGTAGCTCTTATTAAAATCATCTGATTATACAGCTGCTTACACAGATAAACACAGAAAAGCTCTCACATGTAGTTAATAATGGAGATTGCCAAACTAGGTTGCCGCCTGCAATGTTGCTTTAAATTTTAATCCCAACATGGCTGCATTTACGCTATTGCATTGCTTTTACGTTCATCAGTGGAATTGTTGGAAGAAACAAACTGGAGACACCGATTCGAGGAAAATTCCCAGGACTTCTTTTTATTAAGAGAATTTCAGAACATAAGAGAAGGGACCAGACACCTGCATTTGTCAGAGAAGGTTTCCAAATTCAATCGTTTTAAAAAAACCATAGTGTTTAGAAAAGCCGACATGACAGCAGCGTGGATGGAGCAGGAGCTGTTTCTTTTTTACAACGCAGGGTCGTCTAGGAGACAGGTCGGAGGCAATCGCTGTTCCCGGAATGTTTCACATGTTCGTCTTCCTCTTTCTTATGGACAACACGCTTCAACACGCTATTTTTTTTTGTTTGTTTGTTTAAAACACAATTTCAATGGAAAAAAAACAAGACCATGAGACAGAAGCAAAAAAAAAAAAAAAAAAAAAAAAAAAAAAAAAAGGGAACTCACTGCACATTTAGAGGTCTAAAAGAATCACCCACATTAACATGGCTGAACCGTTAATAAAACATGGATAAAGGCTGAGCTGTTGGGGAGGAAGAGGAGGGAGGTCTAATCTGTGGAGGAAGAAGAAGAAGAAGAAGAAGAGGGGAGGAGGAAGAGCAGGAGGGGGAAGGAGGAAAAACACAGTAATACACAACTCACGACGTAGCCAATCCGGCAGGGACACGCTTTCTACACCAAAAACAAGCCTTCAACAATCATGAAATGCCATTTAAAAAAGATTTTAGTGTGTTCATCTTTGCTTGCAGACACTTTGATATGACCACTGCAAATCTGCAAGGCGCTCCATAATCAGCTTTGCTTTTTGTGCTAAAAATCTGTACGGATACTTATAAAATCATTGATAAAAATATTCCTCTGTTAACAATACGCCTTGGAGGGAAACCATGTGAGAGACTTGGGGTGGATGGAGGGAAGGGGTGGGGTAGAGCTGGCTGGCTGGCTGGCTGGGTGGGGGTGGGAGGTGGGGAGGTCTGGGGGGGGGGGGGGGGAGTCGGGAGGAGTTTGTCGAGGAGGAGGAACTTGGGCAGTGGTGCTACTCGGACTTGGCCTCCTCCTTGGCCTCCTCGGGGGCTGCCTCCACCTGCGGGACGAAGCACAACAGCCAAGGTCAAAACTTCCTCCACGTCGACTCAATACCGGGTCGAGGGTGAGGACTTTCTTCCTCTCTCTCCCCGTCGACTCACCTCGTTGGTCTTGGCCTCTCCGTTCTCAGAGTGGTTTTCCTCGTTGGCCTCTGCCTCGGCGTTCTCCTTTGCCTTCTTGGTCTTCTTGTCCTCCTTCTTGTCATTCACAGCCTTTTCTTTCTGTTAGAAGAAATTTTTAAAAAGGCGCCGGAAAAGTGTTAGCAAGCCCAGTGTTCAATATTCAAACGCTTGCATCTTCTCAGATTTAAAGCTTCCTACCTTTGCTGCCTTCTTGACCTTTGGATCCGGCTTGGGTGGGGCCGGTTTCTGGAAAGAGAACAGAAAAGGGATCTAGAAACTGCTACAACTGAATACGTTGTGTCTGTTGCTGTATTTTTAAAGACAGACAGCTACTTTTAAAGTCTAAAATACTGTCAAAAATAAAACTGTATTGAATACAGACACAATTTAAGGCGTTATGACTTTAATATCTATCCCTAAATGGTTTAATTAAGGAATATTATGGTGTATTTTTGATTACATATTCCCGACAGCCTCTTATTCTGTTGCTACGGTATTTATTTAGTATTACAGCTCGACAGATGTAAAAATGTGTTTAGTGCACTCTAAGATGTGTAAATCATGATTCAATTGTGCAGTGAGCCTTTTATCAGCCTTACAGTGCTACACATTCGCTTTTAAGCTGTACTTTGTCAAGAAAATGGCATGTTTTCTTGGCTTTTGTTGTAAGGAATCACATTTAAAAAGTAAGAATATGTAGTTACAGTATATGCTTTTCTAAATGCAATACACCGTTCCGTCTACCTGTTTAGCCGTGTGCCGCTACTTTTAAGCATTTTCTCCCATATTCTACATGTTCATTAACTGTATCTGCTAATGAAAAATGAGATTAGCGAGTTTGCCAGTGTGTCTTCTTACCGCCGATAACCGAGCTGATCTCCTCTGGGGCTGAAACAGAGCAAAGATCGTTATCACAGGGAGGGCTTTTTTCCATTTTGAAATAAGGAAATACGCATTTTAATGAACTATGTCTTTTGAACAAACACTCACATCCTTCATACGAATTAAAATTTCATTCTAATTATGAGGCGGGACGCAGCCAGCCTCTCTCTTACCTCCTCTCCTGCGTCTCCCTGTTCAAGAAAAACACAAAGACAACAGGTTAAAATCAGAAAATGGCAAAAATAATCAGAGTGAGGAGTTTAAGTGGAGTTTTTATTGAAAGTAAAAGGCTGCTAAATGTTTCAGCTGCATATTTTGACTAATTGCAGACTTGCTGAAAAAACTTCTCGGTTTCAGGTGAAAACTAAAATTCACTGCAAATACAGGTGGATTTCAGGGATTTCTGCCCAGAAACGGAGGCCCGGTGTACGGATTCGGCGGTGGGCCGTGCGTCCTGAGCCATGCGGGTCTCCGGAGCCACATTTCGAGGGTCCAGGCCCCGCTTTTCCCCCTCCACTCCCTCCTCCAGCTCTTTCTCTCATTCAATGCATGAAGCCTGGATTTGAAAGCTGGCGCGGGAGTCCTGGAGAAGGGGGAGGGACCTGCTCTGCGGCTCCGTTGCGCCACCAGGCGGCGGAGCGACGCCACCGCAGCCATTTGGGACCACGAACAAAGAGCAAAAATATATAATTTTACCGAAACGCGACGGTCAATGTTCGCTTTCACGGTCAAAATGCAAAGTAAAGGTTCTGAAGCAATTTTTGACGCCACTTTCGGCCGGTTCGGCGGCCGTGCGGGCGATAAGAGGCGCGTTTGCGTTTGGTAGGTCGGCGACGAAGGTGGACAAGAGCTGCAAAGCATGGCTGCTGCTTGTGCTTTAACTGCATGGAGACCAGGAGAGAGACTTCTGACTCCCCCAAAGGACAGCGGCTCATGCAGGAAAATGCGTTTTTAAACGCCACGTCCGAGCAGGAAAATATTGGTTCCAACACGCAAAAAATGCACATTATATCTAGAAATTACGCAAAAATTCCCAGCGAGAAATAACGGCCGTACACTGCGTTATAATTAAGTAATGTCTCAGAGGGATGTCTTCCCAATCGTTTGCATTGCATTAATGGCAGATTTCCCCCTGAAAGAATTTTTATTATTTTCAGAATACGTACCTTTCTTTTGGGCATGTTGCGCTCTTGGAGGTTTTCTTACAAATACAAACTAAAAACAGTTTTTCTTAGTGCATGTGAAGACGAGTGTCTCCCTTATGCTCGGCAGTGTAGTAAACACACTGGAACAGAGAGGCGAGTGGTTGAATGGGGGGAGGGGTGCGGCTAAAGGCATGATTGATAGGCGCTCGGCCAATCCGGAGCCACCATTCGGGGCTGCAGAACACTTGGAATTTGGGAGCCGGTGATGTTCTGGGGCGAATGGCTCCTTCTTTGCAAGGCAGAGATGGGAGGAAGCCTGCAAGAGTGAGGAGAGAGAGAAAAAAAAAACAGAGGGGGCTTTGCATTCGAGGACATGTTTGCCTTCATGCAAGTGTGACATAAACACGGAGGCAGGGAAGAGGGGACAAAAGGGCAGCAGAGAGCCGGCCTTGTCGCGCACTGTGGCACAGGCCTGCGGCGCACAGGCTCGCGTTGCCCCCCCGGTGCAAAAGCGCAAAAGACAAGGAGCGGGGCGCACATCTGCAGCGGTCAGCGAGGAGAAAATTCACCACTTCGAGTCCAATATGGCGCCCACTCCTCTCCCGACACATTTTTTTTGTTTGTCAGTCGGCTTTCCCTAAATTCGTTTCAGGGTCTAAAAGAAAATCTGCCCCAGACGCCTGCAGGGGGCCACAAAGCCCGTCTAATGAACCGACGGTGGCTGCTCAGGACCTCCACAGGCTGTGCTGTTACACACACACACACACAGAGAAAAAAATCACAGCATATATTTTATTATTTTCATCATATTTATTTTACATGCATCTTTTTTCTCTCTCTCTCTCTCCACAACCTCTCCAGTTATCGTGCAGCAGCTTTTTTAATTTTATTTTTTAAACAGAGAACACCTGCAGCGGTTTTTTGCGGAACAATAGGCAGCGTCTGGCTCGCATTTGCCAGACAAAGGGGGTCGATGCTGAAATATTCAGACAATATAACCCCGTTGTGCTGCTATCTTACGTGTCTCCAAGTGTGTGTGTGTGTGTGTGTGTGTGTGTGTGTGTGTGTGTGTGTGTGTGTGTGTGTGTGTGTGTGTGTGTGTGTGAGGGAGAGAGAGAGACTGGAAGGGGCGGGGAGGAGAGAGTGGAGGCGGAGGAGGAATGCGAAGCTCCATCCAGTGTTGAGAACGCGAGCATTTGCGCAGATAGTCTGCGCTGGGGCGACAACGTACGCACCGCATTTCATCCCCTGGAAGTTTGCTGTTGAGCTCTCGCTGCTGAGCCACCCGGTCTGCAAAAGTGTGTCTGCAAAAGAGCGGAGCGACGCGTCAAGGGATCCACCATGGTGATCAAAGTGTACATAGCATCGTCCTCCGGATCCACTTCGGTAAGAGATTAAACAATAGCGCTGCATGCATGAAGGCTTTTTTTTTGGAGGTGGATTAATTTGTGCAGCATCCAGGGTTGGGTTTATGCAACAGAAAGGCGAGCTGAACTTTTAATGAACTCGCTGACTGATGTCCATCCTCTGTCATCCTCTCAGTCTGGAGTGGCCCTGACTCATCAGGAAGCATCTGCCCTCCTTTCTAAGAGTCTGGACACATCTCTCTTTAACTTTACAACAAAGAGGAAGTTTCTCTCTCAAGCTGCGGTTTGTCACTGTGCTTCCTCAAAGCAGTGACAGTTGAGAGTTTGTTGCAGTTGAAACAAGCAAGGAGGGGGAGGGGGGGATCAATAAATGAACTTAAAATGCTCTGCTGTGTCACCTGATGCCAGAGCAGGAAGTATGTGTGTGTGTGTTTGATCTGATTTGCTCCAGAATGCAGGTTTTACTTCATGTTTCTTTCAGCCTGGAGGTCCTTCAGACTTGCCAGTTTCTTCCAGAGTGCAGAGGAATGATGGTGATGCAATTCTCCAGGGCCCCTTTTTAGATGTGCAGCTGCAGGCCAGGAACACTTATGTAGTGTTTAGGACTTGCTGATGGCCTGAATCAGCCTATACTTACTACACTTAAATGGTCACTATGCTTTGAATTCTGGCCAGAAAGTGACTTTTCTTTGTAGTCAGACATATTTTTGCCTACTGCTGTTGCACAATCTGTGATGTAAACTGTTACTAGCATCCACTCATTGTCTTCAACAACTTAATTCCCTTTCATATGTGTTGTGACTTAAAGCCACTTGGCATGTGATGTGGTTCAGATCCCTTTTACGACAATTTACTTTCACTGAGCAGTTTGTTTTCACAGCTCACATCCAGAGGAAGCAATCAAACACAGAGGCTCTGTTCGGTCAGACAGCTCTGAGTGACTTTATTGCCCTTTACAGTAAATGACATTTGCAAAGGCTCAGCAGCAGCAGACTTACAGTGCAGGAGCTTCCTGGAGAGTCAGAGTGGACCGGGTTTAGAGCCAGCGAGGCTTTCTGGGAAAATGCATTACCTCTCATTGATCTGTCTTTAGTAAAGTCTTGTAGAACAAACAGACAAGCCTTTGCACTCTTGTACTGCACAGACACTTCCTTATTCTCATGTTGTCATCTGCATTCTTCACCAGTTTACACTCAGCAGCAGCGTCTAGAGTTTTGTCAACACATCATATGTGTTTCACGGTAATTTAGAAGATATGCAAACACATTAAAGTCGTCCGATTTACATAATATTTTAAAAATGCAATGGTAAGCTTCCGAGCTGTAAATTGTGGTCGAAGCCCTCCATCTGCCTTCACCCTTGCAGTTCGATTGCATCAGTATCTCCAAAACAATGTGACTGCTGCAACATTAATCACTCCAATCTTGCTCAGTGAGAAGTAGGAGGATTTCCAAAATAACTTTTCAGAGCTTGTGCTCTACCAAAGACAACCGATCACATCGGGGAGACAGACGGTGTAAAATTAGCCAGAGGGATGGATTGGATTTTTGACAGGATACAACAGTCAGCATGATCCAGATAGATGTTTCCCCCCCCCAAGACATTAAGTTCTAGTCTGTGTTTGAGGAGTCTATTAGCTATTGGTGCATCAGAAAGTTATTACAAATACCTGTGATGGATTTAACTTGCTATTTTAGATCAAATATGTGTTTTAGAGAGAAGCACTGTTGGGAAATGATGGATAATGAAGAGCTTAAGTGAGTTGTGTCAACAGCCTTGTTCCCATCTGCGAGTATGTCGGTTGGGTGTGTTTGTACCCACTGGTTTAGTGCAGTGTGACACTGTAGTCCTGGAGTTAATGCTGCCTTTGTGAGCTATGGTTTGAAGGAGAAAATGACACACATACTTTACGATATTGCACTATTTAACAAAACACCACGAGCAAGAGTTTAACAGATTCTTGCTTGGAATTAACACTTCTGCCACAAAAGGCAACACATTATTCAAGAAAAGAATGGCATAGTAGTATTTATATCCGATCTGCTTTCTGGTAAAGCTAGCAGGAGTGGAATAAGGGCTGACTGGCAGCTTAGTCCTCTCCTGACCTCTGATCCGTGGAGTATGCAGGGTGGTATCCCTGCAAACTGAATGAGAACTGACTTCATTGTATTTCCACCCAGTAATAATGAGAAGCAGAGTGTTTGAATAACCGGAAGAAAAATAGTGTTGTTCTCCTGCGTGAATCCTCTAGAGACACTTCTGCTGTTCACACTAATGAAGGCTTTCAAAAGATTAGGTCACACAATCAACTTGTGTCCTTACATAAAGCTAATAAAAGCTTCTGGCACTCTGCATTCTTACTGGATTTGCATACATTTTACCTACATTTGACAGATAACTACCATGTAGTCCTGTTTGATCTGGTTGTGAAGTTACATTGGGGCTAAATTTGAAAACCAAACAAGGATTTTCATTTCTTAATTACACACATGTAAATGCACATGCACACCTGCAGCCCTTTGTCTAGACTATAGACCACAAGGCCAACTTTAAACTGAAATTACTTCGACTACAGCACATTTCCTGCCGCATTTCCATTATGCACTACAGACACGCTTTAGTTTCCTCATTGCCACAATAAATGAACCTAGCGGTGTGCATGTTCACGTCTCTCTACCTGAGAATGTCAGCTTTAATGCGCTTTTCTCCACTGTAGGTTGGGCATCAGGGTCCATAGGTCAGGCCTGATGTTGATGGCGGCTACAGTGAGTCACAGTTGGTTTTATGTAAGAGGTAATTTCTCTGACCTTTTGTTGTTGTTTCACCTTTAGGCAGCAGTGAGGGAATCCAGCCAGAGTGGCAGTGTAAGGCTCTTTTGTAACCATGTTGTAATGCTGACTGAGCTCAGGACTGGGTGGAGGCTACTGCTGCTGGTGAAATTCCAGCAAGCGACTGTTTTGAGCAGAAATCAGACTTGATCTAATCAAGACCAAAACCTTTATCCCTTACGAACACATGGGGGCTGGGGTTGATTCACGTTTCCTTTGTGCACAGAGTGGATTTTCCTGCATTCAAATGTTAGCCTTTAGAGGACTTAGAAAGGTCATTTAGGGTATCTGTGTACAACATTTGGCAAATTTAGGTTTATTGTATTGTCTTTTCTGTCTGATTGAATTGAACATGAACTGACCCCAACCTTGTGTCGGCGTAACAGACTGAATCAGTCTCCGGCATATTGATCTAAGCCTGTGTTGTGGATACAGTCCACCCAATCGATGCCTGCTATTGTCTGGCAGCTTTTAATGCCAGAGTTCTGACCTTTCACTGGGATTGATCAGGCCTGGTTCTGATCTCATCAGCCTACCACAACTCTCACATGATGAAGTGGAATGTAAACCAAAGTGCATGTGGTGCAGATTCCTTCTCCTACTGCTGCAGTTGACTTAGATTCTAGTTGGACAAAAATAACGATCCGTGCAACAATATATGTTTCACTGCAACTTGAGAGGCATCTGATTGGCCTCTTATGAGCAACATTATATTTACTGGAACGCTGGATTGAGGCTGTTGAAGGAATCAGAAGCTTTGTATGTTCACATCAGTGCTCAGACCAAATGCAGTTCCAGAATAAATGGTTGCTCCATTTGCTCCACGGGTGTGTCCATAAACTGTCTTGAGACTATGATATGACATAAGTTGTGTCCCAAGTCAGTTGCTTTAAAACTGGCATCATTGTGCAGCAAAAATAGATCTATGTCAAATAGTGTTTGCAAGGGATTCTCAGGGTTTGTTTGAAAACGCAGAGAAAAAGCCAAGAGGACTAAAATCCAAAACATGTGCTTGAAACCAACTCACAGCTTCATAAGTCAGGTAGTTAGTATGTCTGAGAAACATTTTCATGGATATAATTTGTTGCTCCAGAATAAAGCCCTGGTTATTCTCCATTGTGGATGTGCACTCTGACAGATTTGGACACCTTGGATGCGCAATGGCTCCAAACTATTCTGCTTTCTCGTCCACTTTGAATCCATTTCTTGACGTTTTCCATACATGCGCAGTATATTGGCATCTGTGTATTCCACAAATGCAGATTGCTACACACACTGTCCACACTCACGCAGATTTTGGGTTGTGTACAGATGTTTGCGAAGGGTTTTGAGCAGACTCTCGCAAAGTTGGACCCCAACATACTCGTATATATGGACATTTTAGCACTGGTCTTGCATCTTGTTTCTTGTTTTGTGTCTGTAATTCTTACTAATATACAGACCACTGGTATGTCCCTTAATGTTCAGGGCACAGAGAAGCATTTTTTTTAGATTATTGGAAAGTTCTTTATTGCAGCCATTACAGAGAGACTAATTTTCTAATTTTTTTTACTGTCCAGTTTCATAGAATATGCACATGGAGTACTACTGCTACAAAAATGGACCAATAATACATGCCAAGAAATAAGTGAGAGGGTTGACCTTCCAGGTGTACATTGTGAAAAATTTTGTCAGAAGATGTACGAAGCACCATGCGTACGCTAACTAAGCGAGTTTCTTTTTAATTATACATTTACAAGATTTTGCAGTCAACATAGTTGAGCAACTGACCAGCCTGTTGGCTCACTTGTTTCTTCAACTCTCTGGCAGAAGTCTATTGCAAATGAGTGCAAAATTTTAACGCTCTTTGGGAGGGAAAACACAGAGGGAAGAGTTTTGCAAATACACTGACAATCACATAGGATCCCACAGGAATGAATGGAGCTCTGGTTGAGTTGCAAATAAACACAGAGCTATGTGGAAACAAGGCTTTATATAAATCTCTGGTCTGTTTGGAGTCCATTCAGAGGACGTGCTCCATACATGTACAGTGGATTGGTGTCTGTGTATTCTGCACAAATGGCAGATTTTGTTTCCAGCTCATGCACAGTTGGTGACCTTGGATGGCCATATGGTCACAAAATAGTGATACAAGTAGGGTTTTTTTGTTTTTTAATCCCGTTGTGAATCACTTGTAATTATTAAGGAAAAACATAAGCATTTAATAAGCAAAACTGAATTGGGTCAAAGTGTGAGATTACAAGTAAGCTGTTTATTCATTTAAAAGGAAAATGAATCTGTTTGCCAAATTTGCTGTCAGTCTACCCCATAGATGTCAAGACACATTTCTCAAAACACCACTTGTCAACCTCATGATGACCGTCCAGATATGGAATCTTTCTACTATGAATAGTACAACAGTTGATTAAAATGAGATGCTTATATATTTTCCAAGATAAATTAAACTTTTAACTGCTAGAGGCACCATAAGATGATGACCACAACTTTTCTGTAAAAAATTTCATTGCAATGAATGCAACAGTTAAACTAACAAATCAAAATGACAGCCCACTGATGGGCCCAAAGGGAAAGTTAAGATATTGCCAAAATCAACCGTATACATTTCCTGGGGACCATGAACATCCCTCAAAAATTTCATCGCAATATGTACCATAGATAGTGATATCTCAGTCTGATTCAAAGGGGTGGACAGACTGACTTTGCCACCCATGAAGCCACACAGCAAGTCTGGCGAAAACACTCAGTCACTGGCTGTTCCATGATTAAACAAGAGAAAGAACACATGGGTAAATTTCCCTTTTTGGTTTTGCATTAAGTTAAGCTTGAAGTCATCGTTTGCATATGTGGGAACGCTGTTGAAGTACGACCATGACTCACTGCCAGAGAAAGCACAGATTATGGAACTCAAACTTGAGACCTCCAGGTGCTGATAATGGCCCAACTCTTAGTCTTTCTGGTGGAAGAAGGCTGAGGAGTAATTTAGTAGCATTCCAGAGAGACAGATAAGGAGTGAGGAGTACTTGTTTATTACTGCAGCCGAAGCTGAGGACAGTCTAGTTTCTCCCATATTAAAATCACCAGGGGCTCAATTCAAGACTCGAGACAGCAGAAAGCATTTTCAAAGGGGCAAAGCTGGGAGCTCTCACTGTGCAATTAGAGTCAGGGGCACATGGCACGAGGCCAGTTTGTCCTACAAATTAATTTTGGTTGGCGACAGTACAATGCAGGCTTGTTGTAGGCATAATGCACCAGAACGAAGTGCAGAAAGTGTAAGAAATGCGCAGATTTAGGGACAAGTCCGATGCAAATGTTAGTCAAATGAGAGGCGAGCCATGGAAGGGTTAGTGAAGGGGAGGCTGTGCAGACTCTTCCATCAGAGAGAGAATTGTCTCTGTGAGTGTGCCAAGGCAAGTTCATGGCATTCCGCTCGGTTGCTTCATCCCCGCCGCTGGTTTTCCAGAGCAGGTGGTTAGAGAGCTGGTTATAGGACTTTGCCCTTTGGAATGCAACTGCCATCAAGTGATTCAAACTGTACCCCGACTGGCTGCTCTGCCAGCGCTGTTAGCTTCCTCGTTTCCGTGTTGTTTCAACAGATGGCTATTAAATAATCCACCTGCCTCATCTGCACGCCATGAGGCTGGGAGGAGCCCTTGCACAGTGGTGTCAGGACTGACAGCAAGAGGACAAACTGATCCTTATTGTTGCTCTTGCAGTGAAGTTGATTTTAGGTGTGTGAATGTGTGTGCAGCCGAGGCTGGATGAGTGTGTCGTCTTGCAGCAGACCTTATTTGGCTCGTGTTTGACCAGTTACCTCCTCTCGAGTCCCAGAGGAGCTCTTGTTTCCGTCTGGCCTTGTAGGGCCATCCTCCTTCTGACACACACCCCCTGAGAGCTCATTGGACCAGAGTGTAACACACAAAATCACATATAAAGAGATGGAAACAAAAGAGAGAAGAAAACACACACTGCTGTCCATTCTGTGTGTTTGCATTTGAGAGTCTCAGTGATATAACTTAAAAGGGCACCTTGAAAGAGGTGAGATCCCAAAGGATGTCATTCTTCATACACTTTAATTTCCTTTTGAGCTGTCGAGGCGGTTCTTTGCACCCTTTTAGTCGAAAAGCTTCTTCTTTTGCATCAAGCAGGATAGACGATTTTAGAAGTGTCACAACTGCTTAACATGGTTTTTTAAAAACTGAATATCCTTTTGTGGTGCAGAGATGCATGTCAGAAAGGATCACGTCCACATAAAATACGCAACTCTCATGTGTAATCTGGCTTCATTTATTTAGCATGTACAGTTTATTGTATACAAATGTCACATGCATATGTACATATGTGAAAGAAATGATGGGAGTCCAGCCCTGGGAGTTGCTGTCTTCCAAATTATCTGACATTTTTCTTGCAGATAAAAACCCAGTCTCTCACTTAGTAGCCTTGCCCAAGTTCATCATCTTCAATACTCATGTCACTTCATTCACTTGTCAGCAACTGTAACTTAGTAACAGAGCGGCTGGTGTTCTCTGTGGTGCTGTTTCTGCCTGATGCCAGCATGTTGAGGCTCTTATGTTTCCTGATAGAGCTGAAGTGAACACACGTTTAACGACAGCTTCCTCTCTGTCGTTCTCTCATGCAGATTAAGAAGCAGCAGCAGGATGTGATGGGCTTCCTGGCGGCCAATAAGATCGAGTTCGAGGAGTGCGACATTGCGGCCAACGAGGCCAACAGGAAGTGGATGAGAGAGAATATTCCGGAGGAGTCCAGGCCGGCTACGGGGAACCCTCTGCCCCCACAGATATTCAATGAAAGCAAATATTGTGGGGTGAGACACTTGCACTGACACTGAAATATTAACATGAGATTGTTCGTGCAGATACAATGATCAGATAGCAATAGAACATCCAGGCCATGTTTTGATGCTGATATTATTAAAAGTACCGTTCTTGTAGAGAATCATCACTTGACTCAGCAGTCCACCTCAGTGATAAAACCTTCATGAACCCACTGTACAAAACTTGCCCAGCACCATATAGCAGGGAGATGAAGTTAGCACCTTAGTGGAGAATTAAGCAACTTTAAGGTGGAAATCAAGTTTTTTGTACCTTCCTAACATGTATATACACTGTTTTTATATGAAAGAAGACACTTTATAAGATACAATCAAATAAATTCTAGTACAGATTTTGTACAGATGCTGTTCAGAAAAAACTAAATGTTTAAAAAAAAAAAAAAAGGAAATCTCATGTCTAGTAGAACGACAAAATATTAGTAGGATGCATGACTCAAAAAATAAAATAAGTAAGCTAAAATAAGACTAGAATAGCAAAAAAAAAAGGAAAATAAGTAAAATCACACATGAAATTGAAATATTGCACCTAAAAAATTAAATGTTGCTCATGACATTGAGTGAGTATTTCTACTTTGAAACTGCAGTGAAGTGATGAGACTCTTAATACATATTCAGACCTCCGGGGTTTCATGACAAACCCAAGAACCAAAATGAAACAAATAGAATAGGACAGAATAGAGCAGAATGGATAGAATAGTTTTTATTGTTACAGTTATAGAAACAATGAAAATCAGTTTAGCACTCTCCACATTAGCAGTATTAAAAGATAAACCATTTAAAGCAATATTAAACATAGACTACAAATACATACAACCGAAATATATGCAAACCATTTATTATACAGTCTGTGATGCAAATGATCAAATATGGACCAGAATGTAAGCATACATACAATGTGGAATCAGTTGTGTGCTTAGAGACCTGCTCCATGCATGATTATTGCACATAATATGAATATTCTACACACCCATAAATATTGCAACTAAGCATAAATATTGCACTTAAACATGAATTTTGCACTTGTAGGCATGCAATGTTATAATTCAGGGGAGAGGGAGAGGACATGTGACAGCTTGTGGATAAAAGCCATTTTTGAGTCTGTTGGTTCTGGCTCCAAGTGTCCAGTAATGTAATCAGTCAGTTTGCAGGGCGGGGCTTTTAGCATCATTACTTTTCTCAGAATCAAAAAGCTGGTTCCAGCATGAATTGCTCCAATATTCCAACTTGCGATTGTGTAGTGCAGAATGCTTTTACCGTGTTTGAGTATCAGGTGAGCTGGTATGCTCGAGCTGCAGCGAGTGGGAATGCCAGGGTGGAACGAGGTGAGGATTTAATAAAATATGATAAATCTTTTGCCAGATATTGCACAGAAAACAAAATTCCACAACATGAACAATACAGTACCCAGTAGAAAAGAAATAGGTAGGACACATTACTGAAAACAAGAAAAGCACTCAGAAAGCGCAGTGCTCTGCCAAGGCTGTTCAGTTGCTGTATCATTTATGAAGGATGAAATCTTGAAAAAAATCTGGCAGTATTTATTATAGATACCGTCAAACAAAATGAGTTTGCGGGGAGCACAGGCATGTGTTACGTGTGACTGAAATTTAATCTGTTGTTCCTTGTATAATTTTCGACGGATAAGTCCTGATAAGTCCACAGCAGTGGATTTGTAGTAGGATCACAATCATTTGATCGTCAGCAAGCAGCTGATGTAGTGTTCACTTGTTGTCATGGTTACAGTGACCATGCTGTTATCTCGCAACGATACACAGATCTTTAACAAATCAATAGATCCAGACTATAAGCTGCATCACTGCCAAAATCTAATCTATTGGTCCTTGTGTCATTTCTGACCTTCCCTGAAAATTTCATCCAAATTCATTTGTCTGCTTTTGAGTAATATGGCAAACAGACACCAATCATCACATAACTCTACCATTCTTTGGCGGAGTAATAAAAACAAATACACTAAAAAAGTATTAAAACAACTAATAATCTAATCCATTTTTAGGCAAGAAATTATTATCATGATGGAAAAAAAACTTATGAATTTGTAACAAAAATGAGTTTTTAGGGATTTAATAAATGACTGGAGGGACTTTAAGAGTCATTTAATTCATTCAGGAAAAAGATAAGTGAATATTCAGACTTACAGGCATCAAGTGACCAGAATCAAAATTGAAGATAAGTGCTAACATTGGCCTGTGTCTGCAGAATGTCAAACATGCAGATAGTATGTAAAGTCATAATGTGTTCATTTGTTCTGTTCCCCTTAACTGATCCAAAAAAATATTTAAAAGTCAATCAGTATGGCTTCTTGACATTTCCAACAAAATTATGTCAAATTTAAATATGGGAGATTTACCAAGAAATGCATGATGGCGGTATGCATAAGGCATTAAAGTAGCACTCTACAGAACATTTTTGAATTGACAGTCAGGAGTTAGATGTCCAAATTGATATCACTATGAATTTCTGTCAGGTCAATAAGAAGCTGGAGCCAGAAGTTTGTTAGCTTAGTTTAGCATAAAGTCTAGTGGACACAACTAACCTGCTCTGTCCAAAAGTAAGAGACATTTTTACTTTGTCTGCTTCCATTTTTTCCAGCTGAACTTTTCCCATTTTATTACACTATCGATCCCACAAGGGAAATTGTTATTTACTGGAGCTTGAACCCAGAGTCTTAACTGCTGAGCCTCCACTGTGCCCTTTGTGGTTTACATAGCTTAAGTTAAGCGTCAATGTGCTCCAGCTTAATATTGAAGTCGATCTGCTCTTGATCTTATCGTGTTACTCTCGGCAGAATGTCAATAATCATATTTCCCCGAATTCCAAACTATCTTTGTCAACCATCATGTGTGCAGATTAAATTAATGGAATGGAAACATAATGAAATAAGAAAAATGTGAAAAATAATCAGAATGTTCAGAGCTGTTTTGGGTGCTGAACTTGGACTATTCAGGATGTGTAATTTTTTTGGCTTAGATATATTCTAACAAACCCTATAGAAACCCCTGAACATGCCAGTTTACTCCCTTTATAAACACACAGGACGCTAACAGGCGTTCACCGTGGCATCATGCTGTGCAGCTAATGGATGGCTGGAAGTGAGTTTGCACATGCAGGATGGGCTGTATTGAATGTCACAGACAAAGAGCAGACAGCATTTCCTAGGATACTTGCAGCTGTAGGGAGCCGTTTTTTTTTTTTTTTCAAAATCTGTGTGAGAAAGGAAGGAGGGAGCACAAAGGAATGAGAGGGATAAAGCATGTGAGACAGTAAATGGGTGAATGCGTTAGCTTGTTTACTCTGGCTTGCATTCTCAGAGACAATGCCCTCCTATCAGATTGACTACCGAGTACCCGTCCTTGGACAAATAACACAACCTCGACTGTTTTCTCACTGCTGCTCAGATTGTCGCTCCGGGGCGCAGATCCAGAGTCTGTTTCACATTATCATTCCTCAGGATGGGGGGTTAAGTTTTGGGTCAACTGATCCTCTGATCAATCTGCATTAAAATTTCCTCCCTCGCCGTGTGTGTCTTCCTTCTTTCTCAGAACTATGAGGCCTTCTTCGATGCCAGAGAGGACAATGCTGTGTATGCATTTCTGGGCCTGACCGCTCCCCCGGGCTCTAAGGTAAGCTTATGAACACACATGTTGATATCTGTCCTCTCCGTGACCCGCGTTCCTGCAGCTTGGCACGATTTCCAGATTAGATAAAAACGGGCTCTTGTGCCCAAACATACTGGTTCTCGCAGCGTGATTTCCATACAGAAAACACACACATTACATAATACATCTGCTCATGATCTCCTCACACCCCAGCAGGCCTCTTCTGCTCCTGTATCCGTCACTCACTGGCACCTCCTCTCTGTAGCCACAGGAACAGCAGGGAGGTGTGCCAGTTACCATAGAAACAGAAGGGGTTTTCCTCAGAGCTGTGGCAGGGAATATACAGTATAAACCAATATCTTCCATTTTATTGTAACACCCTCTCCCTCCTCTCTCTCTGCTGCTCTCCAGGAGGCCGAAGCTTTGGCGAAGAAAGCGCAGCAGTAGCAGCTGGACACCATTTCTACCTGAGACCTCAGGCTCCCCGTCAAAACGCACCTGGACCCAGACTGACCTGGAAGAGACCCAGGGAATAAAAGCAACACTTCACTCAGCTTATAAATATGTGGACGGTTTTGATTTATGTTTTTTTTAATAATCTGTGTTCAGCTGTGCCTTGCCAGCTGTAGTGAAAGGAGGTATTACAGCAGAGAATTATGGGCATCTAGAATCAGCTCTGCTTCCTCCCGTTAACCTCAGCCTGCTAAGCCTATTGGCCTAATGCCATGTCAATCAACCTGCCTGTGTAGCTTCCTATTTGACCATCAGACACAAGAAAACATACAGAATATTGTAACACAGATCCAACAGAATGTCATCCATGTTAACATTAGAACATCGCCATCGTTTATTTAACTCGTTTAATCAGAAATCTTAAATCGCACTGAATCAAAACGTGTGCTACTGCCAGTTTCTTCATCGTCAAAACTGCAGCACCTTCTGTCAAAGGTTCTATTACAATCCCATTCTATATGTTTTATTTACTTTATGTTGTCTTAATGCTGTTTTAATAGCAAACTTTTTTCTACGAGATGATATATGTTAAAAAAAAAAAAAAAAGGTGACAATACATGCCAAAATGTGCAAGTCTGCAAACACAGAGGGATGTGAAAAGGAGTTTTTGTATGTGCCATTTGTTTGGTTTTTTTTTTAGGAGAAATTGGATAGCTGTTTGTTTTTACTATAAGAATCTTGTCTCGCATTGTGTTGTAATCCCCCGTCTGATATAGGTTGGTACAGCGACTTCACCGAAGTGAAATAGAAATAAGAAGAAAACTTGACTTGTGAAACAGTCAACCAAATTGAATTAACTTCTGCCTCCCCGTAACATACTGTTATTTTATATGTACAATAAATAATTTTAAGTTGACAGAATGTGAATGTTCTTTGGACTTGTGTCACTTTTTGCAAACTTTATGGTCAAACAGTAAGTTTAAATGAATAAAATTGGGGTTTTCTTTTTCAATCTACACTCAATAACTGATATAGACAAAGTGAGAACATTTTTTTCGCAAAGTTCTTCCATAAAAATATTCTGTGTATCATCTGTGGTACATAAGATGTTTTAATCCATTAAAATAATCACATCTTGGCTTTAAAATGGCTTAAACACAGATGCACACTCTCCAGTTCTGACTAAACACTGTAAAACTAGTCTTTGCTACGCAATGGAAAGCGGCAATAATAGAGGAATTCACCAATAACCGACTCTGAAAAGTAACAATACTCAAAGCTCCACCCTACAAGCTACTCAGATTGGTTCTTTAGGTCCGTTATGTATAAAATCCTGGAAGTCTGAATCTGTGTTTATTGAATTCTCACTGGTACGCTGCAGTTTCAAGGAGGAAAATGCTCAGCCATGGTGTTGATGGCTTATTTTTTTCACGATGTTGCATAGATTGTAAGAAATGCCGTATGAACATGCTAACAAGGTTTTAAAAAAAAAACAAAAAAAACTCTTGAATTTCACTGCAGTTGGCCTTTAAAAAATTGAAACTGACATCTCTTTTACATAAAAGTATTCTAAACCTCTGCTGTGGCTTCAAGCTGTGGTCAGATGTGTAGCACTTGTAATGGAATGGTGAGCTGAGGGCTAGGCTATGAAAAAGGTTCGGCTCTGGGAGCTGCATGAAAATTTCTGAACGCAAGACTCAGAAATTAGATTACCGGTAATGCATCAACAAAAAATACTTGAATACATCAAGCCAAAAAAAAAAAATGAACAAAATAATAGAACAAAACAATAACAGAAAATCGGAGTGAGAATAAATCAAACATTCACTTGTAAGTCAGTAGCTTCACTTTTAACAATCAAAAGCGACAGTGCTATGTGCAGTTTGACAATTCAATGACAATAAATTCAGGTGAGCGTGGTTCCACTGTTGCTAGTGGTGTTAATCAAATAATTCATTCATAAGACACGTCCAAAAACCAGACAAAACAAATCCAAACAGGGTGAATCTATCTAAAGTAAGCAAGTCCTACCAAACAAGTAAGCAAGTCCTACCAAACCAGTGGGGAATGGATGAACCTGTGAGGCTTAAGGCCTGCCAACAGTGGGGTGGGTGAAGGGGTGAATCTAGCCAACTGTTTCCAGTTCGTTCCAGGGTAGCTCGCCAACAAATCAAATTTTCCATAGAAGCCTAACCTGTTCAGCAGACAGGCTTCATTATCATCAATCATCATATTTTCCATTAATTGTTGCTCACCAACATTCAGCACAGTATACACACGTGGACAAAATTGTTGGTACCCCTCAGTTAAAGAAGGAAAAACCCACAATTCTCACTGAAATCACTTGAAACTCACAAAAGTAACAATAAATAAAAATTTATTGAAAATTAAATAATCAAAAACAGCCATTACTTTTGAATTGTTGATTAACATAATTATTTTAAAAAAACAAACTAATGAAACAGGCCTGGACAAAAATGATGGTACCTCTATAAAAGATTGAAAACTATTTGACCAGAGTGACATGATTAACTCAGGTGTGTCATTTAATTGACATCACAGGTGTTTCCAAACTCATAATCAGTCAGTCTGCCTATTTAAAGGGAGACAAGTAGTCACCCTGCTGTTTGGTGAAAAGGTGTGTACCACACTGAACATGGACAACAGAAAGCGAAGGAGAGAATTGTCCCAGGACATCCGAAAAAAAATTATAGACAAACATCTTAAAGGTAAAGGCTATAAGACCATCTCTAAACAGCTTGAAGTTCCTGTGACAACAGTGGCTCATATTATTCAGAAGTTCAAGACCCACGGGACAGTAGCCAACCTCCCTGGACGTGGCCGCAAGAGGAAAATTGATGACAAATTGAAGAGACGGATCGTTGGAATTGTATCCAAAGAGCCCAGAGCAACCTCCAAAGAAATTAAAGGTGAACTCCAAGGCCAAGGTACATCAGTGTCAGATCGCACCATTCGTCGTTGTTTGAGCCAAAGTGGACTTCATGGGAGACGACCAAGGAGGACACCACTGCTGAAAAAAACTCATAAAAAAGCGAGACTGGAATTTGCAAAAATGCATGTTGACAAGCCACAAAGCTTCTGGGAGAATGTCCTTTGGACAGATGAGACCAAACTGGAGCTTTTTGGTAAGGCACATCAACTCTATGTTCATAGACTCAAAAACCAAGCATACGAAGAAAAGAACACTGTCCCTACGGTGAAACATGGAGGAGGCTCAGTAATGTTTTGGGGCTGCTTTGCTGCATCTGGCACAGGGTGTCTTGAAAGTGTGCAAGGTACGATGAAATCTGAAGACTATCAAGGCATTCTGGAGAGAAATGTGCTGCCTAGTGTCAGAAAGCTTGGTCTCAGTCGCAGGTCATGGGTCTTCCAACAGGACAACCATCCAAAACACACAGCCAAAAACACCCAAGAATGGCTGAGAGAAAAGCGTTGGACTATTCTAAAGTGGCCTTCTATGAGCCCAGATCTGAATCCCATTGAACATATGTGGAAGGAGCTGAAACATGCCATTTGGAGAAGACACCCATCAAACCTGAGACAACTGGAGCTGTTTGCTCATGAGGAGTGGGCCAAAATACCTGTTGACAGCTGCAGAACGCTCATTGACAAATACAGAAATCGTTTAATTGCAGTGATTGCCTCAAAAGGTTGTGCAACAAAATATTAAGTTATGGGTACCATCATTTTTGTCCAGCCCTATTTCATTAGTTTGTTTTTTTAAATAATTATGTTAATCAACAATTCAAAAGTGATGGCTGATTTTGATTATTTAATTTTCAATAAATTTTTATTTATTGTTACTTTTGTGAGTTTCAAGTGATTACAGTGAGAATTGTGGGTTTTTCCTTCTTTAACTGAGGGGTACCAACAATTTTGTCCACGTGTGTAGGTGGGTGACATCCAGAAATCCAAAAACATGGTTCCAGTGGTGGAGGCTTGTTAGCATTGGTATGAGCATTAGCATGATACTAAAAAGCTTTTAAGATGCTAAGCAAAAGCTTGAACTCACTTCCTCCTTAATGGTATGATTTCCAGGTGTCCAGGCTTGTGAAAAGTGAATGGTTTCCAGAGATGAGTGGTGTGGGGTGATCCTGTTGTTCAAGTTACTGCTGTGTGTGACTGAATGAAGCTGATATGCTTCAGTCAAAGGAATGGGGTGGATTCCAGGTGAGAGAGAGACTGCTGATGATTAGTTCAGGTGTTGTGACTGACAGTGAGGAGGTCCAGTAATATGGAAGTGACTGACTGACTGATTGTGACTGGCTGGTGTCTTGTTCATGTTGGAATCTTGATGGCCAACAATTAACTATTACAGAGTGATGAGACTATTGCAGAGTGAGTGCTACAGATGCATCCTGTTTGCTGCAATAATCCTGTAGATGTGCCCAGAGCAGCAAACTGACTGGACTGGATATACATAGAAAAGTTCACAAACCATGAGGTCCAAGGAACTCTGTAACATCCAATGATAACATTGAAGAGGCATGCATCTTGACAAGGATGTAATACCATTTCTAAAGTTCTGAGCATTATCTCAGTGGCTCCAATAATTGGGTTTGAGTTTGGGATCACTTGTACATTTTTAGACTTCTTTGAACTTCGAGACAAACTGAGAAAATTGAGAACAGCTAGCCAACAGAATAAGTTCTCCCATCTTTGCAGGAGAGACGGGCAACCCTGCAGAAAGGGCAACCTTCTCAGCAGTACTCCATCAATCAGGTCTTCATTGGAGCAGTTACACAGGAGCTGCTTTGAGTAAAAGACATGACAGCCCACTTGGAGGTTGCCAGACAAGACTCAGAGAGGATGAGGAGAAAGATTCTCTGATCTGATCAGTCAAAAGTATTTGGGCAGAACTCCAAGCAGGATGTTTGCTGAACAGCAGGAACTGTTCATGGCTTGGTTAATACGATCACTGCAGTGAAACATGGAGGTAGCATCATGTGGTGGAGGAGCTTTTCAGTGGCAAAGACATTCATTGGAACTGACAGGAGTATAATGCTGCCAAATACATGAAGAAAATCTGGCTGTCACTGTGCAAAGAACCTGACCTCTCTTCAGGACAAGTCATAAGCTCAGACTTAAACCCAACAGAACATCTGTAGAGAAACCTGAAAGAGGCAGTTCACAGATGCTTCTTGTCCAGTCTGAGGGAACTCCACAGGATCTGATAGGAAAAATGAGAGAAGAAATGGAGTATCAAATGAAAGATCTGAGTTCCATGTGCTCTAATTGCAGCTCTCTGTAGGTTTAGTTGCATTTTAAATTATCTACAGGTCTGTAAATCAACTATCCGGTGCTGTCTTTAATCCACCACCTGTCCAGTAAATGTTCTATGAATGTGCACACAACTACTTTAACTTACAAATGTGTCATTCCATCTCAGATCATCACAATTTTAAAACACTTTCAGCTCAACCATCACTAATTTGCCCAAGCATAAAACATGGATATTTATGAAGATATTTTTAAAATGATTTTCTTAGTCATATTTGGGGAGCAAACAACTTCTTTTTTCTGACCAAGTATTTCATGTTAAATGTTTTCCTTAAATCTTGTTATGGATTATTGTGGTATGCAACTAAGTATGATACAGAAAATATCACGAGTTGTTTTCTGCTTTATCAGTGTTTTTGTAACTGTGTACTAAAAGATGGAGCTTTTTCTTGGCAGCTTGACCTTTTATTTATTTATTTAAAATTTTAAGTCACCTATATTCAGACTACTAAATCTGCTTGTCCAATGTTGTAGATCCTGAATCAGAAGCAGAATCAGAATCAGAATCAGAATCAGAATCACTTTATTCATCCCCGAAGGGAAATTCAGTTGTCAGGGTTCTTATCTGTTTAATTTTGAATTGAATAGCCTGACTGCTGATGGCAAGAAAGATTTCCTAAATCTTTCGGTCTTGCAGCGCAGGGATAGGAGCCGTCCACTGATGTTTCGTTGTTCATTGAGGCAGATGTGAAGTGGATGATCCATGTTTGTCAGAATGGCCTCCATCTTGCTCAGTGCCCGTCTCTCCACCTCATCCTCCAATGTGTTCAATGTGATACCAACCACAGAGCCAGCTTTTTTAATCAGTTTGTTCAGACGCCTTGCATCCTTCTGTTTTATGCTGCCTCCCCAGCAGACTGCAGCATAAAACAGGACACTTGCTGCCACAGACTGATAAAACATCTGCAGCATCTTACTGCAGATTTCTTGTGATCGAAGTCTTCTGAGGCAATAAAGTCGCCTCTGGCCCTTTTTGTAGATGAAGTCTACATTTGTAGACCAGTCCAACTTATTATCAAGGTGGACACCTAAATATTTATATGATGTCACCACCTCGATGTCCACGCCACAAGTGTTCACTGGCTGAAGAGGGGATTTGGATCTGCGGAAATCTATGATCATTTCCTTTGTCTTTGAGGCGTTGAGTAGCAGGCAGTTTTTGAATCAGTGTGGATTCATGAATAAGGTGGGTTAATTGGCAATTTAAAATCTCTAAAAACATTTGGTATGTTAACCTAATACTTCATAGATACCCCTTTAGACAACCATAGTTTATGATTAAAACAAAAATGTTTCAAGCAAATCAGAGATGATCAGACAGAAGACTTAAATGTCATAATGTTTTGTTTTCTCTCTTGACTCTTTTCACTGTTGTTGTTTAAGGCTAACAAATACCAAGGCTACTTTGGGCAAGTTTAATGAGTGATCATTATTTCTGCATATTCCTTAAAAAAAAAGAAACCTTAAAACACCACTAATAAAACTAATCTCAGCCGTGATTTCAATATGAGGATTCCTCGCTTTGCAAAGATTCCCACTGAGGTTTTGTGGATGTGTACATGACTACTCCTCCTTATTAAATATTAAACCAGTGGGCTCCACACTAGAGAGAGATTTCCTCTCGAAACTTGTCTATATTTTCCCTTAATGACTGTGAAGGCTAAATGTAAAAAATCCGGCCAATACCAGTTAAAAAAAAACCTAAAAAATACTGACATGATTCCGAAAACATGAATACTTTTTTGTGTGTGTGTGTGTGTGGCGTAACATTCTTTATTCTTTCCCCAGTTTGTTAATGATACCACAAGCCCTGAAATTTATCTTTTCACCCCCTTGGATGTGGTCTGACCCTGAAGCCAGGAGACAGAGTATTAAAAGTAAACTGACCTAACTTCTTTGCAGACTTTAACTTTAATGCTTGATTTTTTACTAATGATGGAGTGTTTTTATGTTGACGTACTGTCTTTTTTCTTTAAATTAAAGGATCTGAATGACTTTGTCCTTCAGTAAACCCTGCTTTCTCAGCGTATGCATAAATGCACCGTTGCGTTTTTTTCATCAGTGATTTTCAGTTACAGATTAATAAAGGAAGTGTGTAGTGGGTGGTGGAGGGCCCAGCTGCAGAAGTGAAACAGCACAGAAGCTCTTTATAATTACATTTGCCATCACACTGCGCCATAAGGACTCGCGACTGACAATCGTAAGAAGCGAAAACGAGGCTAAAAGAGGCAGAAAAGACGAGGAAGGTGTCATGCTGGCTGAAGGTTTTCTCAGAGTTCTGCGTTACAGGGAGGAGAGAAGGTTTGCCTCCTCTAACAAGCAAAAGAAACGTCAGATAAACCCTTATTCTACTGACTCTGTTCTCACCGACTCCACAGATTTGCAGAGGGTTTCAGCTCAAACAGGTAAATCATTACTATTATCTAACTAAAAATGTTGAAACTACTGTCTGATGTATTGTAAAATAGGACTTTCTGTGCCGGCTTCATGTAGTAACTTTATCTCAGTGAAGCTCTTTAAGTTCCCTCTTACTGAAATGGTTCCTGTTTTGTTAAATATAACAGACACACTAAGAGTCACTGGATCAGAATTCTGTACAGGACAACAAAGCCCTCAAACTCATACGACCACAGTCTCCTACAGGACTAGGTTAAGTTAGTAGTCGTAGGCAGGAAGTCACCAAAGAAAAAGGACTGTTGTTGTGTATTTTATGTATCATGTAGTTGATTTATTTACCCCCCAAACAAAAAGATTGCTGTTATAATCTGCTTAACCCTATATGATCATTTGTATTGTATTTGCTACATGAGATCCTAGATCTTAGCTTAGGGGCGGCTGAGGCTCAGGTGGTAGAGCGGGTCGCCCAATGATCGAAGGGTTGGTGGTTTGATTCCCGCTCTCGCCTAGTCATGTGCTGTTGTGTCCTTGGCCAAGACACTTAACCCACCTTGCCTCCAGTGCTCTTCACTGGTGTATGAATGCGTGTGAGTGGTGGTCGGAGGGGCTGTAGGTGTGAATTTTTAGCCACGCTTCCGTCCGCCCCAGAGTGAGAATCTGTGAGAGTGTGGTTGAATGGAAGCAATTGTTGTATAAGCGCTTTGAATACTCTGATGAGTAGTAAAGCACTATATAAGAGCAAGTCCATTCATTAAACAGGAAAAAACTACTTTTTGTTTCGAAAATCAACATTGTTGTGTGCAAAAAGTTGCCTAATATATCAGATGTGATACAAAAAAATCTGAAACAAAATCATATGGCAACTTTTTTGTTTTGTCTTTTGCGAATTTTGTTAAAAGGGTTAATAAACATCTCACCACTAAAAAAAAATCAAATTTTCTGGCTGTGGTTTGATGGGTCAGGCTTTATAGGGTTAAGCTGTTTTAAAACTTCCATGTCATTATTTGTCAGTTATTATGAATTACATGCCAGTCAAACACTGAACCAATGTACAACTTTGATACACTGATATACTTAAATATTTCAATTTAATGCTATTTTCTACTCCTACTCCATTTAAATATTACCTTTTGTACTCAGCTTATTTAATTTAAAGCTTTAATTCTTAGTCATTTGTAGATTTAGATTATCAATAACAATGGCAACAATAAGAAATAATAATACATTGTATAAATTAACTAGGAAATGATGCTATGTTATTGCAGATTCGGCTACCTGAAAGCAGATAAAATAATTTGCTCTGACTGCAACTTTAAAATAACATCCACATTAATGAAGCTGTAGTTCTCATCCAGCAATAAAACATGTATTCTGAAATGAGTCATTCCACATAATTTTTTTTTTTTGCTTTAGCTAGTTTAAATAGAGTATATTTCGATATCAGTAATTTGGCCTTTTTTTAAATAGTATTTTGCAGGTCTTTTATTAAACAGAATTTTGTGAAGCTTTTTTTTGCAAAAGAACATTTTTTTCACTGTAGTATAGCTTGTACTTTTACTTCAGTAAAGGATCTAAATGCTTCTTCCACCACTGTTAATGGCTAATGTGCGACAGGTTTAAGTATAAACTTGAACTTGCTGAGTCTAACACTATGTCAGAAGAGTTAGTTTGACTATATATTACAAATAACACAGGCTTGAAAACAACAATTGATACTGTGTGATTTAGTGTGAAAGATTCAGGCAGGAAAACCCCCAAAGCAAACAACTTGAAACTACAAACAGCTAAATCACCGGTTTATTTTCTGCAATCAGGGCAAAGCCAGGAAGAGCTTGACTCCACCCAAACCCAGATGCTTCGGGGTTGTGTCGGCCTCTCAATCCCCGGCAGTTCACCTATCAGCACCCTGCACCCTGTTTGTATAGAAGACTGCAGCCTGCTGGAACAGTATCCAGACCTACAGGTGGCCGATTCAGGCCGCATCTCACACAATCCGCCGAGAACCTCCGTCATCCAGCACGATCTGTACATCCATTCCTCTGTCTCTGAAGTTGGCCTCCTCTCACAACCTCCAGCCCTGCAGGAGAAACCAGGTGATGCATTGTCATCCATGTCAGACCAGGGTTACCTGGTGATGGGGGCCAGTGTGAACATCAGCCTGGACCTGCCCGGGTCAGGGTTGGAGCCCATGTCTAACTCGGTGCTGAACGGGCTGCTGGAGAAGCAGCTGGAGGAGGTTTACATGCAACATCTGACTGACAACTTAGCTCGATGCAACTCCCATCTGGGAAACAGCCTCCTGCACGGCCTGGTGCCACCGCCACCACCCAACCGGCCTCCCCGAGGGCCCGACTCACTGGAGGCAAGTCTAGAAGAAAACTCAGAAGTCAGCCGCAATAAAATCAGTTACCTGAGCACCCAGAACTTAGTGCCCTGCTCATCCAACTTCAGCTCCCCAGTGTTGAGGATTTCAGAGTCAGACAACCCTCATCTGCAATGAAACCTTGTAAATGTAGCGCTCAGCTGGCTGTCTTCACTTCTTTTCTTCAGACCAAAGTTTACACACATATAGAGGTGACAAAACAAGTGCCATTTTTACACAATGCTTTGTTGACTTGCTTAATGAAATGATGCCTCACAGTTTGCTGCTTCCATATGCCATCTGCTGTTAGACTTCAGTACTACACTGTCATTCATTCAGATGTATTTTTATTGATATTAAAGCTTGGAGTTTGTATAAGAAGTCTTCAATATATTAAAGCAAGCTGTAATGAAGTGTCAGTTTATGCTTTTTCTGCTTTTATTTCATTTTTTTCATGAGAACCAATGTCTTTCTTTTCACTTGCACTGATGACATTTACTTGTTTGCTTCCTTGAAAGGATGTAGAAGGGTTTAATTTTTCAACATTTGGCATGCAACATCGTGGTGTGCACAGAACAACTACAAAAGTTCATTATGACTTAGTTTGCAAGCTTTGGTGTTGCTTACTTACCACACAGTAACAGCAGGCCTCCCACCCCTGACCCTTCCACGGACAGCAAGATGGCCATGACTGAGACCGTTCTGACAAAAAAAGACCATTTTATACATTTACTTTTATCATAATACAGTAGAAATTATACAATGAAACACAAGCTAAAGCACAGATGACTAAAAGATGTTCATGTGAAAATATAAACCTAATATCCCACACACTTACCAATACAATCTAATAAACCACACAAATTATATAATCCTAACATCACAGTTAGAATTTAATTTCCTGGGACCAAATCTGAGCAACTTTATTAAATTATGAATCTAATTTTGGGAGCATCTTGATGTAATAGTGAATCTGATTTTGCTGCCCATCTCTGTATGCAAGTAAACTTTGCTGTCAAAAAGGATTTGAACAGCACAAAGTAAATTTGGTTTCATCTTCTGTTCAAAACATAACAGCCAGCAGGCCGGTTTATGTTTTCTGCCTGAGTCTGCACAAGGTTCTTCCTGCCATCCAGATATGTGGAAGTCAGGGGAGCTGACAGCTGCTGATATCTCACTATGAGATGGTGTATAAATGTAAGGCAGACTTAGGGCAAAGATTTTGCGTGAAATTCAAGTTGTGCTTAATGAGGAGCTGTGCATCATAGCCTGGCAGGCTCCGGCTCAGCTGCTTCCACCATGCTGACTCTTTGAGTTTATATGGTGTCAGCTTTTTTTTTTTTAAACTTAGACAATTTAAATGTCCTCTGAGGGTCAATATATGTTCCAACACAGAGCATATAGAGGCTTTAAAAACAAATAAAATAAGGCAAAACTACAGAAATAAGCATAATGTATAACAGACATCATAAAGTAAATATCCTCCCAGTGAACTCAAGCCAAAACATCTGCATGTACGTTCCAGCATCAGCTCACACAGATGTAACTTTAAGATTAATGCTGCACCTCCCTGCTTAAAGTTGATTTGTAACCTGTGATGCACAAATCCTCACAAATGGGCTTCCTGCAGTGAACATAATGCCGTCCATTAACATGCACTAACATTCTCTTTGGAGGCCTTAAAGCGCTTCACTCATCTGTGCAAAACAATAATACTACAAAAAGGAAAACAGAGACTCACTGAGGTTTTCCCGTAATTAATAGATTAGAGGTAACAGTCTAATCAGGCTTTGTTACATGCTGCTGCTATCTGAAGATTATGGCAGGTAATTCCCAGGTAATTTAGAAGTGCTAATCTAAAAATTAAATACAAAGACAAAAGAGCAGGAAACATTAGGGTTTACCCGTGGGAGGTGAATCAAGTCGTAGACCGCTGTGAGCTACTGGAAAAACTAGAGCCTTTGGAAATCTACATGTAAATAAGGGCGAGGACATGAACACAAGAACAATTAACTTACCCTACTTCACTTTGATGACTTTATACATTATACACCCCCTGTCAAAAGTTTTGAGACAGGTTCTAATTTATTTGAATGAAAAAGTGTCTCAAAACTTTTGACAGGGGGTGTACATCATGTTTAAAAAAACTTTTCTATGCTTGACCATGCAGCTCAATCAGGCGATCCTCAGCAAACTTTCAGAGAATAAATGCAGACCGGAGCTCAGTCATTAATTCATAGCCTTTCAGTGCGCAAACAAGCTAATGTTTCAGTCATCAGAATCATTCAGTCATTATCAGTCACACACACCCAGCTATCACTTCTATAAAAGGCCGTATCTCAGGTGTTCATGCTGATTAGACCTCTGCTCAGACTGACCTAAGCTGAAGTCATGTTTGCAACTGAGTCACAAAAGTCCATGTTACAGTAATAACAACAGCATAGAGTAAGCTGTGTCACTCTTAACAGGTAAACATCAGTAGGCCATTTTGACCTTTTCGCTACAAATTGCAGATGTGCAGTTAATACACAACTTTAGTTTACATACATTTGTGAAGATCATATACACCCCCTGTCAAAAGTTTTGGGACACTTTCTCATTCAAATAAAGTAGAACCTGGCCTACAACTTTTGACAGGGAGTGTATCTACCAAATTTGGTACACATATGCAGCACATCAGGCTGAACAAAAAAGTCAGTGACAGCCACATTCCAAACCCAACCGTAAGTGAGCTTTTTTGCTTTGAATGTCAGATTTTGCACATTTTTTTCTAGAGCGAACTCCTCCTTGGGGGGAACTCCAATTCACCTCAAATTCGGCCAGTACATACAGGAGGCCTTAATGATCCAAAGTTATTAAAATCTTTTTCCAAAGTCAAAGGGCGTGTCCGTGGGGGCCTCTGAAATTTTGATCCTTCGCCATGAAATTTCAAATGCTGTGTAAATGCCCTGAACATGCTCCAGTCTGCCTGAAACTTTACATGTATGATCAGAGTCCTGCCCTGATCACATCCATATAATGAAATACACCCCCTGTCAAAAGTTGTAGGACAGGTTCTACTTTATTTGAATGAGACAGGGGGTGTACATCATGGCAGTCTTGATTTTCCAATGACTCCTACAACTCTTAATTTTCCATAACGGAATGATAGAAACACGTGTCTGTCGTCAATCATCAATCATCAATCATACATTTTGATTCTTTTCCAAATGTATTGTCAGTCATCTGGAAATATGAATATATCTGCAGGGTCAAAAATATCCATACAGCTATGTTAATATTTGGTTAAATGTCCCACCTCAACTAGGTGTTTTATTAGCCGTCCATAAGCTTCTGGTTTAACCGTTGACCCTCCTCTTTACAGAACTGGCGCAGTTAAACCACATTTGTTGACGCTGTGATATAGACTGTTTTTTTCAGCACAATCCACAGGTTGTTGATGGGGTGTCAGTCAGGACTTTGTGGCAGCTAGTCTAAAACCTTAATTCCAGCCTAATTTATCAATTTCTTTACCCTTTTGATGTGTTTTGGGTCGCTGTTGAGTTTGAACACCCAAATGTATCCAAGATTCGCCCATTTGGAAGCCCTCCTTCTTCATTATTTCATTTGCGTTGTCTAAAGCACCAGCTCCACTGGTTGCACAATGCTACATTAATGCATTGTGCATGATACTGCCACTACCGTGCTTGATGGTAGGTTTAGTGTTCTTGCGGTTAAAGGCATAATCCACTCCCCTTCAAACATATTTGTGGTCATCGTGGCCAAATTTCTCATCTTTTGTTTCATTTTACCCCAGAACATTTCTCCAGAAGGCCTTTTCTTTGTCGGTGTGATCAGTAGCAAACTTCAGTTGAGCTTTAAGGTTTTCTTTTTACACTGCAGCCATGGCGATATATTACACACTTGACTGTGGAAACTGCCACCTGTCTTCCAGCAGCTTCTAATTCATTGCAGACCTGCTTTTTGGTGATTCTTGGTTGACTCTTGACCATCTTGACCAAGTGTCTCTCAGCAGCAGGTGCTAGTTTGTGTTTTCTTTCTGATCGTGGAAATTGTTTGCATAAATTATTTTGGATTTGTGGCTGTTTTTCTGTACAAATCTCCCTTTTGTTTCTGGAACTGTGGCCACAAAAAAAAAAAAAAAACTGTAGCTGTTTGAAATTGCTCCAAACTCAATGTCTGAGTTTGATGAGTATCAAATGGGCCCTATTTAAATAGTCTCAGAGGAGTCAGCAGCTGTAGTCAATCGTAATTACTCAAGAGAAGATAAGAGGCCATGACACTAAGAAAATTTGATTATCACGTTTTTCTACATTGCCAAAACTAATCATTCAAGTTGCTGTATGTATATTTATGACCCCGCAGATTTTGTCACATTTTTCGGTCTATAATAAATCTGTGAAATAACCAAAATGCATGATTTTGTGACAAAGATGCATGTGTTTCAATGATTCATTGGAAGAATTAATCGGAAACTCAAGACTGCCATTATATAAATGGTTTTTGAAAGTGGATGCACGCTTTTGTTCATGACTGTAAATACTTAATCAAAACAGGGCCAAAAAATCATTTATATTCATTTAAAAGCGAAACAACTAAAATCCCATGATATGCTTGGGGGAAGGAGCACTGAACTCAGCGGCTGTCCTGTCACATGAAGCCTGATTAAAGATCCACAAAGAGCCGATGTCATGGTTTGTTTACTTTGTGGAGGGTTTCAGAACTGGAGACAATGCCACATTTGGTTTGAACTCAGCTGTCTAGGCTTTAAACATGTCTGAAGAAACACAGGAGGTGCTTCTGCCTCAGTCAACACTTTGGTTGCAACTTCAATTTCCTCTGGTTAAAAGTGTGTTGTAGATTTAATATCAACTTGTTAAGTTTGTTCTGGTCCCAGCATGCACTGTACTGTATAAGGTTGATTTAAAGTGTTTCTAGCGCTCAGTCAAGTAATTCTTTTGACTTGCCGTAGCAAGAACAAGCGCAGATGTTACCAATATCAATAACAATGACTCAGTGTCTCAGTAAGCCAGCATGCAGCCTATATTAATACATCTGTGTTTTCCTATTATGTCACAATGTCTAAATAGTCAATATTTTCTGTGCAACACTCATTATTTGTATTTGTCCTCGCAAAGAGATGAATAAACTTCCAAAAAGTCAAAGTCTGTTCAGTCACATAAGAAGCTAGCACTTTTTTCAAGAAGACAAACTTTACAAAGACTTTCTGAAAAATGGTCCAGATGCTCAGCAGCACTTTTCTAAGACAACAGATATTCCAGTAAACAGCAACTTACAAAGGCAAAACAAATAGTAATGAACTGACCTTTAAATGACAAAGTCACTTTTTTGAATGACTCATCAGTCATCAATAAATAACTATAAAGAGTTTTGTTCTAAGTTTTTAAAAATCCTGTAAAAGTACGCCTTATTTGAAAGCGATTACTGTAGACTTTTCTCATGTTATTCTTCTGCATAACCTGCAGAGGTGTTGGCTCAATCCCCACATGTTAAAGCTACCCTGGGCAAGATACTGAACCACCCTGATGGCTGCATGTGGGAGCATCTGTGTAAATGAGTGAATGACTAACACTAAAAAGTGCTTTTTATTGCCAAGGTTAAAAGGCCCTATATGAATGCAAATCATTTATATTTCATATTAATTCCAATTCCCTGTGGATGTCTGAAAGCATTGTGTCTCTCCAGCTAACTCATCAACTTCCACTGTCTCTGCTTATTGTTTGATTAATAATTCACCAACATATTGCAGAAAAAAAGCCACCTTAGCCACAAACTGTTCTCTTGGCCTGTATTTGAACGTGTAACAACTTTCCCAAAGCAGCAACAGATTTTAAAACCAAAGGAAAACAAATATTTTCACATTCCATCTGTTCAAATATTTGGAGAAAGGATAGACTCACAGAAGCAGCATATTTTTGTGTTTACTGTGTAAATGACCTGCACAACTAAACTCACTAAACCCATTATTATTCGGAGTAATTATGCAGCAGAAGACTTATTTTAATACCGACCCTTATGTTGGCCGTCAGCAGACTGCAAACATACTGAAATGAAATGAGAAATATGATAAAAGACAAAATTCAATCATGAGACACTAGAGGGGAAAGATATCTGTAATAAAAGTCTTTTTGTTGCTACAAGAGAAAAGAGCCACATAATGTACTGTTCTAAATAATTTCAATTATCACAACATGCCACATCCACAGTAACTTGTTTGTTTGTTTAAAATAGGATATTAAGAATCAAATAAACCGCAATAGCACACAGATTCCAAGAAACTGAAGATTGTCGTCACAGAGCAAATGTGGAAAATGTGATCCCAGAAGCCTTTTTTCCACTCGTATTATTAAATGAACAAAATGTGCCACCATTTATTTCAGTCTATTTGAAAGACAAAAACATTGAACCATCAGTGCTAATTTTGCAGCTAATTTACCACGTGTGTGCTTGTGTGGGGAGATAAATTTGTCTTCATGCTGTAAATCATTAGATTTCTTTGACTTGGATGAAGGTTAAGGTCAAGTTCAGGTGAGGCAGGTATTGGTTATAGTTAAAATGAATCAGTGTGATGTGCCCTGAAATGATGGGAACAAAACTGTGTGCTGCAGCTCTTGAGCTCTGTGCTGCTGGTTGGGTATCATTGCAAGCTCAGGGATTCCTGTGCACATTAGTGGCTGCATGAGTTCTGCTCAGGCAGTTTTGTGTGCATGTGTGCTGCTCGCCCTCCCCCTGTCTCCACAAACCCCCAGTCCTATTCTCTGCCTCCCCTGTTGTCCCAGCATGGCTGCAGAATGGCTGCTCTGTGGACTCTCCCTCTGCTGCTCTCTGGCTGTCTGCTGGGATGTCTGGCCCTGACCCCTCCCGACGAGCTCCCTCAGCCCCACAACCTGCCCCCCTTGCTGGGCTTCAACGGCAGCGATGGTGGCCCGTCCGTGGATCTGCCCATGGCTCTGAGGGTGTTCAGCGTGGACTACCACCATGTGCAGGCTCCCTTTGAGATCGTGCTGTGGATCATGCTGGCCTCGCTGGCCAAGCTGGGTAAGCCTCAGTCTGCTCGTACACGAGAAGCCGACTTTGGATTTGGCGTTACAGGCGCTTGGGTGTTATTATTCAAGACTGGAAATGTTAAGAAAAGTTGTTTTTCAAATCAACTATTGCATCAATAATATAACTTAACTTATTAGCCTGAAACAATTACCTCTTGAATCATTTGTTTATGTTCTTTGAAATATAAAGGCCAAAAGAAAAGGTGTTAAATTCCATTAATCAAATGTTTCTCATGAAACAGAACTTCTCTGTTCCACATTTTTATAGAAGTGAAGAACTGAAACACACTGCATGTCAGCATGAGTGTTTTTTGGAATGTCTGTCACTTTCTCTGGTATTAAAGCTGGAGTAGCCAGGGCAGTATTTTTTTAGTGCCATTGGGCCAAAAATCCCTCATAATAATATGCTGGAAAAAATGCAATTTCCTCATGAATTTTCTAACCTTTTGCCCCGCCTGAGCTCCTAAGGACTTGTGTTTTTTGTATGCTTCTATCTATGCTGCCATGGGAAAGTGTAATCAACAGTAAACACATGTCGGAGACATCAACAGAAAGACATACACGTGTCTGTGTTTGTCTTTCTGGTTCCACATTTTAAAGAAGTGAGATATACTGGTAACACCATTTGTGGCTGTCTGCATTTCTGGCTTTCACTTTGTCTTCCATTAAAGTTGTGGGTGGACAATGCTTTTCTTTTGGTGCAATTTGGCAACATTTCCAGAGTAAATGCAATTTCCCCTTTAATTTGTCAACCTTTACTGAGTTTCTAAGGACTTCTATGTGTTTTTCTTTCTGTATTTATATCTATGCTACTATGGGAATGGAAAATCTACAGTAAATACATATCGGTGAGTTTAACAGAAAGACTATTATACATACAGCTATATCCAGAAGTTTACATAAACTTCTAAAGACTACACACGTGGACAAAATTGTTGGTACCCCTCAGTTAAAGAAGGAAAAACCCACAATTCTCACTGAAATCACTTGAAACTCACAAAAGTAACAATAAATAAAAATTTATTGAAAATTAAATAATCAAAAACAGCCATTACTTTTGAATTGTTGATTAACATAATTATTTAAAAAACAAACTAATGAAACAGGCCTGGACAAAAATGATGGTACCTCTATAAAAGATTGAAAACTATTTGACCAGAGTGACATGATTAACTCAGGTGTGTCATTTAATTGACATCACAGGTGTTTCCAAACTCATAATCAGTCAGTCTGCCTATTTAAAGGGAGACAAGTAGTCACCCTGCTGTTTGGTGAAAAGGTGTGTACCACACTGAACATGGACAACAGAAAGCGAAGGAGAGAATTGTCCCAGGACATCTGAAAAAAAAAATTATAGACAAACATCTTAAAGGTAAAGGCTATAAGACCATCTCTAAACAGCTTGAAGTTCCTGTGACAACAGTGGCTCATATTATTCAGAAGTTCAAGACCCACGGGACAGTAGCCAACCTCCCTGGACGTGGCCGCAAGAGGAAGATTGATGACAAATTGAAGAGACGGATTGTTGGAATTGTATCCAAAGAGCCCAGAGCAACCTCCAAAGAAATTAAAGGTGAACTCCAAGGCCAAGGTACATCAGTGTCAGATCGCACCATTCGTCGTTGTTTGAGCCAAAGTGGACTTCATGGGAGACGACCAAGGAGGACACCACTGCTGAAAAAAACTCATAAAAAAGCGAGACTGGAATTTGCAAAAATGCATGTTGACAAGCCACAAAGCTTGTGGGAGAATGTCCTTTGGACAGATGAGACCAAACTGGAGCTTTTTGGTAAGGCACATCAACTCTATGTTCATAGACTCAAAAACCAAGCATACGAAGAAAAGAACACTGTCCCTACGGTGAAACATGGAGGAGGCTCAGTAATGTTTTGGGGCTGCTTTGCTGCATCTGGCACAGGGTGTCTTGAAAGTGTGCAAGGTACCATGAAATCTGAAGACTATCAAGGCATTCTGGAGAGAAATGTGCTGCCTAGTGTCAGAAAGCTTGGTCTCAGTCGCAGGTCATGGGTCTTCCAACAGGACAACCATCCAAAACACACAGCCAAAAACACCCAAGAATGGCTGAGAGAAAAGCGTTGGACTATTCTAAAGTGGCCTTCTATGAGCCCAGATCTGAATCCCATTGAACATATGTGGAAGGAGCTGAAACATGCCATTTGGAGAAGACACCCATCAAACCTGAGACAACTGGAGCTGTTTGCTCATGAGGAGTGGGCCAAAATACCTGTTGACAGCTGCAGAACGCTCATTGACAAATACAGAAATCGTTTAATTGCAGTGATTGCCTCAAAAGGTTGTGCAACAAAATATTAAGTTATGGGTACCATCATTTTTGTCCAGCCCTATTTCATTAGTTTGTTTTTTTAAATAATTATGTTAATCAACAATTCAAAAGTGATGGCTGATTTTGATTATTTAATTTTCAATAAATTTTTATTTATTGTTACTTTTGTGAGTTTCAAGTGATTTCAGTGAGAATTGTGGGTTTTTCCTTCTTTAACTGAGGGGTACCAACAATTTTGTCCACGTGTGTATGTATATCATGGTAATCTTGAGTTTCCAATAACCCCTACAACTCTGACATTTCTATGATTTCTATTCTCTTTGTCACAAACAATAAAAATGCATTTAGGTTCTTTCAAAAATGTATTAGAGATCTGGAAATATTAGAAAATCTGCTGGGTCAAAAATATACCTACAATAATGCCAATATTCGGTTAAATGTCATTTACTTTGTGTAAAGCTACAGTTCCACTGGTAGCAGAACAGCCCCAGAGTATAATACTGCCACCACCATGCTTGACAGTAGTTTGGTGTTTTGGGGCTTTCAGGCCTCACCTTCTTGCCTCCAAACATATTTCTTTTCACTGTGGCGAAAAAAATCAACTTTTGTTTTGTCTGACCACAGAACGTTGATCCAGAAAGTCTTTTCTTTGTCAACCAGCTACTTCTAGAGGAAGGACCTCCATCATGGCGGTTCAAAACACATTTGACTGTGGACATTAACACTGATTTGCTTCTTCAGACCTGTCCTGAACTCGTTAGAATTTCCCAATGTAGTGTTTGCGGCTGAGTCTGGTGAATGCATTAAAAGAGACCTAGAATAAATCATTGACAGAATCAAAATGCATGATTTTTTTTGTTAAAAGACACATATGTTTCAATGATTCCATCACAGAAAATTAAGAGCTGTAGCAGTCATTGAAAGCTCAGGACTACCATGGTATACATGGTCTTTGCAAATGCATGTAAATGTTTTTTCACAGCTGCAAATTTTTCTAGTGCTTTTTCTAGTTCCACATTTTAAAAGAACTGAAACAAGCTGTATGCTAACAGTGGCAGTTTTCTGCATTTCTGACTGTCATTTTCTCTCGCATTAAAACGGTCTCTGACTGTAAAAATTCCAACTTCCATAGTCTTTCAGTGTTTTGTATTTCAAGTGGTCTGAGAGAAAACCAGACCTCTCCATCTTTTCTTGGCTGCATTTTCAGACTTTAGAGAAACTAGGCCAAAATGGGAGACTTTAGCCAAATCTTTTCACCAAGGTAAGAAAATAAAAAGAAAATAACAAAGGCGAAAGTGGGAGAAGAATGTGCTGGTTGAATGGATCAGGCACTCAGTTTTCACTTTCAGGAGCGGTGATTGAATCCAGTGAGAAGTCAAATGTCAGGGTGACTTTTGGCTTGACCGTTTTAATACTTTTAAAGAACATGCATGTGCCAATGCTCATCTGGTGAGAGGGGTTTAGCTGTGACATATATGAATGCCCAGTGTATTTTTTTGTGCTTTTTTATTTTGTTTTTGTCTCTCATTCATGCAGGTTTTCACTGGTCTGGTAGAGTCCCAGCAGTCGTCCCAGAGAGCTGCGTCCTCATCATGGTGGGCCTCCTGGTTGGAGGGGTGATCTATGGGGTCCGACACTCTGCTCCCCCAACTCTCAGCGCAGACGCTTTCTTCCTCTTTCTGCTACCACCCATTGTTTTGGATGCAGGATATTTCCTGCCAGGGAGGCTGTTCTTTGAAAACCTTGGTACCATTCTCTGGTTGGTAGACTTGAAGGTTTTATTTGTGTGTGTGTGTGTGGGAGGTTGTGAATACTTTTTGATTTTGGAAGGATGCCTTTTCATGTACTAGTTTTTCACAGATTTATAGTCTGAGCTTTAAAGTCAAAAGCCAGAATAAAGTCTTTAAATGTCTATATATGACACAACTCTGAATAAATGCTGATGCTGTCCAGTGTCTGTCATTATTGAAGATTTAAAGGAAAATGTGACAGTTGTACTAAAGACATACTCTTCAATGTTATGAAGAAGGTTCATTCCTGCTGTTGTAAAGCTGTTTTTGTATTCACCTCCAGGTATGCAGTGCTGGGAACCTTATGGAATGTGCTGGGCATCGGCCTGTCTCTGTATGGTGTTTGTCTGCTGGCCCAGAGCTCTCTGGGAGACGTCTCTTTGCTGCACTGCCTGCTGTTCGGTTCCTTAATTGCTGCCGTCGACCCGGTGGCTGTACTCTCCGTCTTTCAGGAGATGCATGTGAATGAGCAGTTGCACATTTTGGTGTTTGGAGAGTCACTGCTAAATGACGCTGTTACTGTGGTGAGGGCAGGAATGATGATATGTCCTAGAAGTAAATTATATACTTTATGCAAATATAGTTGTGAAGAAAAGTTTAGATACACTTGTAAAAACCATGTGTATAATGGCAGTCTTGAGTTTCTAATAGTTATTCTTAATTTTCTATTATCGGATCATTGAAACACCCGTCTTCGCTAAAAAAATAGTCATGCATTTGGTTCTTTATTTTGAGGTCTTCCAGAAATATGACATCTTCAAAATTTTAATTTTGAATGAATTAATTCCAAATTAAAAAAACTTCATGTAACCACAGCCAGTGATAGATAAGTCTGAGGAACCCCACAGATATCTGAAAAAGCACATTGTTGACTTTAACAAGTCAAGAAAGAAATCTGAAACCATGTCAAAGCAACTGCAGATCCACAAACAGTGTCTGTAAGTATGAAGTGCAAGGTACAGAAAACACAAGCTGTCTCCTGCTGAGAGAGGTCAGAAAGGTCAAGAGTCAACCAAGAACAGCAAGGCTGAATCCCAAACCGCCCCCTACACACTATCCCTACACACTACCCCTCCGTTTGCACGTTCCCGCAGAGGGTCCTCCATATTAAGAGCCGTCCCAAACCGCGTAGTGCGGAGGGAGAGTGGACTGTTCAGCCCTTAAATAGCGAGTCTGCATCAATGCTTACTCTCGACAACTTTTTCAGGAAGTGCAATGTCGAAATGGAGGAGGAAACAACATATCGATGTAAGTTCCACATGCGCCCATTATTTCTCCCACGCCTTTTTCACACTGACAGAACATCACAAAAACAGTGGTGAAAAAGATAAAACAAAAGAAACAAATCTTCTTCTCTGCTGATGTTTGATTTAATTGTGCACCCTGACACCTTAAAATTTGAACACAACTGACAGAATTCATTTATTCATTCATTTGTTGGATTTGAAATGCCAGATAATAGGTTTGGAAAACATGTGAGTGAAAAAAAAGGTGGGACGCTTTTGTCTTCTGGAAGCAGCAGCGATCCTTGTTAGTTGCAACCTGTGCCACAGCGCTACAGCCATGCACAGTAGGCATCTTTGTGTTACCATGGCAATGACGTCTTCTGTTTTCCGGTGAGGCGACAGATCGTCCCATTCCTGACGATCATATTTATACCCTCCGCCTTCAATTGAAGTGCCCTCCACAGCTGCGAGTGTGACTTCTTTTGTAGTGACACTCGGTAGTGGAGGGGGAGTGTGTAGGGGGCAGTTTGGGATTCAGCCCAAGTCAACAAAAAATTCGAAGCTGCTGGAGCACAGCTGTCAGTTTCCACAGTCAAGTGTGTTTGACATGGGCATGGGCTGAGAGGCTGCAATGCAAGAAGGAAATCCTTGTTCCAGAAATGGCACCTTAAAGGTTAGCTAAAGTTTACTGCTTATCACATAGACAAAGAAAAGTCTTTCTGAAGGAAAGTTCTATGTTTCAATGAAACAAAAATTGAGATAACCAAAAATATGTTTGGAGGACCAAACCTACCTTCAAGCATGGTGGTGGCAGTATTATGGACTGGGGCTGTTTTGCTGCTGGTGGAACTAATGCTTTACACAAAGTAAAGAGAATGTCACGGTCTCGGAGAAGAACCTAAACAGAGAGCACATGGTCGAGGCAGGTTTCAACATGTTTTATTGGGAAAAGGAGTGAGGGAGTATAGGGGGGAGTGAGGAGCCAGACCAGGGAGGAGTGCGTGAGGAGGTCAGGAGGGGTCCTTGGAGGGTGAGGTGAGGTGGAGACCGGGGAAGGGGTGACGGAGCTGGGGCCGGGTGAGCAGAGAGGGGTCTGGTCGGGGAGGTTCGGAGGTCCGGTCGGGGAGGCCCGGTCAGGGAGACTCGGAGGTCCAGCCAAGGGGGTCCGGAGGTCCGGTCAGGGAGGGCCAGTCAGGGAGGTCCGGAGGTCCCATTCGGGATCACTAGACAGGAGGGGAACCAAGGCGGGGAACCAGAGGGGAACACGGTGCAGGAGGGATCCAAAAGAGGGAAGCCAGAGGGGAAACACGAAGCAGAGGGGAGCCAAGGCGGGGAACCAGAGAGGGTCGTGGTTTGAGTGGAGAGGCAGGAGGGAATCCGGGCAGCTGGATCTTCTAGGTGAAGAGGAGAGAAGAAAAACACATTAGGTTTGTTACTTAAACATGTAGGAAGAAAACAGCATGGCTAGAGAGCAAACTGACATGGTAGTCGGGTTTGACAATCTGGCAGGGAGTGGAAGGGTGAGCCGGTCTTTATTGCAGGGGTGGTAATCAACGAGATGTCTTCCAGCTGCCCGGGATCCATGGATGTGGCTGATTACCTGAGTGGAGTCAGCTGAGAAGCCGAACTCCACTCAGGTGCCATACGGCAGGGGAAGACAGAGGTAGAGGAGTGGATGTGGGAGTGGATGGGAGACCGAAAGGGAGACACAGAGACAGAGAGACAGAGGAACAGAGAGACAGAGGAACAGAGAGGCAAAGAGACAGAAGAGTAAGGTAGAGAAAAGGGGTCTTTAGGGATGTCAGGTGGGGATGGGATGAGGAGAGGACCCTGACAGAGAACAGTGATCAAGGAGGTGTACCTCCACATTCTTTGGGAAAACCTAAAATCACCACCAGAAGGTTGATCTTGTACTTAGTTGTTCAAGCAACACAATCACCTCAGACTCAAAGCGGTAAAGAAATTTTGAAATTAGGCTAGAACTAAGCTTTTAGACTAGTCTCCCCAAAGTCCTGATCCAAACCCAATCACGAACATTTGGACTATGATAAAGAAACAAGTCTGTGTCAGAAAGCCAACAAATTTAGTTAAATGCCACCGATTCTGTCGTGAGCGGTGGTCAAAGATACAACCAGAAGCTGGACGTCTACAAAAAGTTTTTAGTTGAAGTGAAAATGGCCAAAGGACATTTAACCAAATGTATCACTATATGTGAATTTATGCCTCTGCAGATTTTGCCATATTTTCAGAAGGCCTTTTATAAATCTGTGATAGAACCAAAATGCATGATTGTTTTTGTTTTTTGTTTGTTTGTTTTTTTGTGTGGCAAAGACATACGCATTTCAGTCTTTCCATCATAAAAAATTCACTCAGAACTGCCATCATGTCCATAGTCTTTCCAAGTGTATGTAAGCTATTGTTCATAACTGTACACACTTCTTCCTCTCAGGTGCTCTACAAGCTGTTTGAGTCCTTCCTCCGCCTGCCATCGGTTTCGGGCCTGGATGTGCTGCTGGGGGGTTGCAGGGTGGTGGTGGTGGGCCTCGGGGGCCTGTGTGTCGGCCTCTTCTTCGGCCTGGTGGCGGCTCTCACTTCACGGTTCACCTCCAAAGCCCAAGTCATCGCCCCGCTCTTTGTCTTCCTCTATTCCTACTTGTCCTACCTGACCTCAGAGATGCTCCACCTCTCTGGTATCATGGCGTGAGTGCTGCTGAGCATCAATCAAAACCTAGACTACCTTTAATACTTGGTAAGATTTGATTTTGCGTCACAGTTTTTGGGTGTCTCTTTGTAGTATTGTGACCTGCGCTGTGACCATGAAGCAGTACGTGGAGGCTAACGTATCAGAGCACAGCAACACCAGCATCCAGTACTTCTTGAAGATGTGGAGCAGCGTGAGTGAGACCTTAATCTTCATCTTCCTGGGTGTGTCCACCATACAGGATGTCCACATGTGGAGCTGGCCTTTCGTCTGCTCCACACTGCTGCTGTGCCTCATTTGGAGGGCCACAGGTAGCTAGAATAATCTTTCTTGCGGCCAAAACAATTCATGGTAACAGCATTATTGCACTATAACTTTCTTTGTTGTGTGTATTTTTTCGCAACCTAAAAGTAGAATGTCAACCAGATAGTTATTGGTGCTCGATTGTTTGCATTACACACCTGCATTACTAACACAATAATCAGCATTTCATTTGTTAAATATCTCAGTGATTGCCAATAAGTTGTGGTCTTCTGTAGCACCCCTGAAAGCTAAATACACAGCACTGATGAATAGAATTTCTGAACACTTTTACTTCTTGTAAGGAGTTCTCCTGCTGACTGCTGTGGTGAACAAGCTCCGGAGAAACGCTGTGACCTTCAGAGATCAGTTCATCATCGCCTACGGTGGCCTGAGAGGAGCAATCTGCTTCTCCCTGGTCTTCCTGATCGATGACTTCCCCAAGAAAAGACTCTTCATCACGACCACCATCGTGGTCATTCTCTTCACTGTCTTTGTGCAGGTGGGGCATTATGTGACACGAGTTGCAAAGAAAACTGTTTAATGGCATCATGGAGGATGTTCGTGGTTTTATTTGCTGAGCTTGGTGTCCAGGGGATGACCATAAAGCCTCTGGTGGAGCTGCTGGATGTGAAGAGGAAGAAGAGAGCTCTGCCTACAGTCAGCGAGGAGATCCACAGCAGGGTGAGGAATTACAGCAATCACAGCCGAGCGCAGGTCTGTAATTCACTGAGCCATTATTACAGTCTAGACCATGACAGAGGAAATTAGTACTTACCTGTTGAGAGATGGGGATGTAGACATAGAAATTATTTTAGGATTTAATCATTTAAACACACTGCTTAGTGGTTTTTATAGGATGGATTTTAGTGTGATTATTTCCTGCAGCACAGAGTAAAACATCACATCAGTACAGCAAGATTAAATTTGTAAGTACCCAAAAGAAACACAAGCTGTGGGTTTATTTAACAAGTATATATTATATCTCAGTTTTCCTACTTTTAGAGGCTCACTCTGTACATAATGCATGCAGTGAACATGTTTGAGACACAAGGACTGCGGGTCTCTGGGGATTTTAGGAATAAAGAAGCAAACATCAAAGCAACATATGAGCTTCTTCCTACTTAAAACATTATTAGTTATTAAATTAATGTCATCTGAAAAAAGATCACTATCTTGGGGAAGTTACACTTAATTTGCAGTTTTTCCACTTTCATTGTGCAAAATGAAAACAAAGAGGGAGCATCATATTTTAGGTGCAACTTTTAAGCCAACTACAATCCAGAATTAGTACTTATTAGTACACTTTCACCATCTTTTGATTCTGGCATAGTTTTATTTTCAGTAATTTCACATCATCTGCGTTAACTTTATATGTCTCAAAAGTTAAACAATGCTTAACTGGATCTTGATATTCAAAGCTGTATAGAGACATAGTCTACATTTATTACAGCCAAGCACATCTTAGAGCTCTGACAAACCTTCTCAAACCTTCTCCATGCACACCTCTTCTTCTCACCTCCTCCTTCTGCGGCACTTCCACATTTACACCACGCTCTGACTGCATGTCAGTAATACACATGACACACTATTTTAGTCTAAACGTATAGAGGAAAAGAAATGTCCATTGTATTTTTGACTTTGAACATTATTGTATATTAGGAGGAGCACATGAAGAAATGTATGTCTGTCCTTTCCCCAGCTAATAAACTGCTTAAGTGGAAGTGGGTGCTTTACATGTGATCCTAATAAAATTGTATTAAATATAATGACAGAAAGAATGATATAAAGCCACCAGGAACAAAATGATTGACCATGCCATGAAACGCTGAAATAGAACAAATCACCTGTGAGATGTGACTGAAAGTTTACCTCTGAGAACTGCAGGTACCTCAGGCAGTAGGAGGGGCAGGTTAAATGTAATCATGGTGTACTGAATTAATTGGCTTTTTAAAAAAAATACCTCAGTGAAACTAAAGAGTTCAATACACATTTTTAAAAATTTCTTCTTCTTTTGCAATGCAATAATGAGAGGGCACAGACTCTCATTGCATTCAGAACCACAATTCAAGACAAAAAGTCTTCAGAAAAATGCATCCAGAATCAGTTCCAATGTACATTTAATATCATGTCTGTTTTTTTTTTTAGCTCATAGATCACCTGCTCGCAGGAATAGAGGATGTGGTTGGCTACTGGGGGCAGCATTACTGGAAAGACAAGTAAGTTTTTCTTATTTTATCTCTACTTTACCTTCTGCTCAGGTTTTCCCAACATTTTTGGATCCAAAAGCACCACTAGGTGGCAGCAAATACCACGTGTATTTTCTCAAGTTTGGCGCCTATATTGTCATCTGTATGCGTGTGTGAGGTTTGAGCAGTTCAACAAGAAGTACCTTCGACGTTTCCTGATCCGAGAGGATCATCAGGCTCGATCCAGCATCCTCAGAGTTTACCAGGAGCTGGAGAGGAGGGAGCAGAGAGGAGACGAGGAGGCTCCACCACTGTGAGAAAACAGATTTATACTTTACAGACTCAAGAATCTTCCTCAAGGGGGTTTAAAAGGTTCCTAAAAAAGGTTCATGCCCATCATAATTATCTGTGCTGATTCAAACCTTTAAAAAAACAGTGTGGTTCAACTGAGGTTGGAGGGGATATGTCACTGCAATATTTGCATTTACACACGTGGACAAAATTGTTGGTACCCCTCAGTTAAAGAAGGAAAAACCCACAATTCTCACTGAAATCACTTGAAACTCACAAAAGTAACAATAAATAAAAATTTATTGAAAATTAAATAATCAAAAACAGCCATTACTTTTGAATTGTTGATTAACATAATTATTTAAAAAAACAAACTAATGAAACAGGCCTGGACAAAAATGATGGTACCTCTATAAAAGATTGAAAACTATTTGACCAGAGTGACATGATTAACTCAGGTGTGTCATTTAATTGACATCACAGGTGTTTCCAAACTCATAATCAGTCAGTCTGCCTATTTAAAGGGAGACAAGTAGTCACCCTGCTGTTTGGTGAAAAGGTGTGTACCACACTGAACATGGACAACAGAAAGCGAAGGAGAGAATTGTCCCAGGACATCCGAAAAAAAAATTATAGACAAACATCTTAAAGGTAAAGGCTATAAGACCATCTCTAAACAGCTTGAAGTTCCTGTGACAACAGTGGCTCATATTATTCAGAAGTTCAAGACCCACGGGACAGTAGCCAACCTCCCTGGACGTGGCCGCAAGAGGAAAATTGATGACAAATTGAAGAGACGGATCGTTGGAATTGTATCCAAAGAGCCCAGAGCAACCTCCAAAGAAATTAAAGGTGAACTCCAAGGCCAAGGTACATCAGTGTCAGATCGCACCATTCGTCGTTGTTTGAGCCAAAGTGGACTTCATGGGAGACGACCAAGGAGGACACCACTGCTGAAAAAAACTCATAAAAAAGCCAGACTGGAATTTGCAAAAATGCATGTTGACAAGCCACAAAGCTTGTGGGAGAATGTCCTTTGGACAGATGAGACCAAACTGGAGCTTTTTGGTAAGGCACATCAACTCTATGTTCATAGACTCAAAAACCAAGCATACGAAGAAAAGAACACTGTCCCTACGGTGAAACATGGAGGAGGCTCAGTAATGTTTTGGGGCTGCTTTGCTGCATCTGGCACAGGGTGTCTTGAAAGTGTGCAAGGTACGATGAAATCTGAAGACTATCAAGGCATTCTGGAGAGAAATGTGCTGCCTAGTGTCAGAAAGCTTGGTCTCAGTCGCAGGTCATGGGTCTTCCAACAGGACAACCATCCAAAACACACAGCCAAAAACACCCAAGAATGGCTGAGAGAAAAGCGTTGGACTATTCTAAAGTGGCCTTCTATGAGCCCAGATCTGAATCCCATTGAACATATGTGGAAGGAGCTGAAACATGCCATTTGGAGAAGACACCCATCAAACCTGAGACAACTGGAGCTGTTTGCTCATGAGGAGTGGGCCAAAATACCTGTTGACAGCTGCAGAACGCTCATTGACAAATACAGAAATCGTTTAATTGCAGTGATTGCCTCAAAAGGTTGTGCAACAAAATATTAAGTTATGGGTACCATCATTTTTGTCCAGCCCTATTTCATTAGTTTGTTTTTTTAAATAATTATGTTAATCAACAATTCAAAAGTGATGGCTGATTTTGATTATTTAATTTTCAATAAATTTTTATTTATTGTTACTTTTGTGAGTTTCAAGTGATTTCAGTGAGAATTGTGGATTTTTCCTTCTTTAACTGAGGGGTACCAACAATTTTGTCCACGTGTGTATTTGAAAATGTTTGGTGCTGTATAAAATTAAATGCCCTTATTTTTTAAAGAAAAGCATTTTATATTAAAAAATGAAGATGACATTAAATGAATCAGAAATACAGTCTAGACATTGTTAATGTGGTAAATGACTGTTCTAGCTGGAAACATCTGATTTTTAATGGCATATCTCCATAGGGGTACAGAGGAACATTTCCAGCAACCATCACTCCTGTGTTCTAATGCTACATTGTGTTAGCTAATGGTGTTAAAAGGCTAATTGATGATTAGGAAACCCTTGTTCAGTTATGTTAGCACATGAATGAAAGTGTGAATTTTCATGGACAACATAAAATTGCCTGGGTGACCCCAAACTTATGAACGGTAGTGTAGGTAGAATAACCCCACTTAGTCCCCTAATGTGCCTTTAAAAACTGATCCATTATTCAGGCTTCTCTTCACACTTTGGCTAAAAAACTGTGAATATTCAAACTTTGCTTTCAGAGTGGATCCTCGCTCCCACAGCCGCCTTCTCCTGCCAGAGGAGATGGACAGCATCAGACGTATTCTCTCCAGAAACCTTCAAAACTTCAATAACAAGGTAAATTCAAAACTTTGTATATGCTTTCTTTTTTTGGTATTCCTGACTTGCTTTTGGTTTTATTCATGTCAAACTTGCACGTTATGCATAATCCAGTTGGATATTTCTGGGTTCACATCTGTATTGGGCCTCCAGCAGACACCAGCCTACAGCAGACACACCCTGCACCAGGACACCACCATGGACAGAACAAGGAAACCCCTTCACAGACACCAGAGTCTGGGAGAGAGACACACATATAATACAATCACACACTGGCCACAGGTATGGCACACAAACAAGTTCTCATTAGCAATTCAGCTGCTTTTTTTCTGAGACACTTATTCTTCTCGAACCAAATGGAAATGATTAGTTAATGAAGAGGATTAATTCATTTTGAGTGGTTTCATTTTAAAACGCTAATGCAGCCAGTCTGAAGGAAACAAATGGTACATGAAATTTATCAGGCAGCTGAAAAACAAACGATTAGTCTAAAAGATCCAAGATAAAACAGTTCAATAGAATAAGTATATATCATGTCCAAAACTAAGAATTACTGCATGTGCTGGATTTAATCTAAATGAAAGGAGTGTGTCATTAATTTGTGACACCATTTGAAATAAAGGAGTAATAGAACATTATTTGTACCAAAAAGGGCAATGTCCTTAAGGAGAATCATCAGTTAGCTGGTTGGAGCTTAAAATATTATCAATAGTGATTTTAAAAAAATGTTTAAACAACTGAAATACTGAAATTGAGAGTTTTTTTTTTTTACTTTTCAGTTTTTGTAGTTTTGAATGCTGAGACTTTGACTGTATATTTTCATTGACAGGTGGAGGATGGAGAGTTCAGTGAATCACACAGAGTGAGAGCTGGACTCAGCAGATCTCATACAGGTAAAGACAAACAATTCAAGACTCTCAAGATTTGTCGAAATCCCATGTTGAACACATGAACAAATACACTGCCTAGCCAAAAAAAGTCACACACTCTAATATTTTGTTGGACTGCCTTTAGCTTTGAGTATGGCACTCATTCTCTGTTACATCGTCTTGATAAGCTTCTGCAATGTCACAGTATTTATTTCTCTCCAGAGTTGCATTAATTTTCTACTAAGATCTTGTATTGATGATGGGAGAGTCGGACTGCTGCACAAAGTCTTCTCCAGAACATCCCAGAGATTCTCAGTGGGGCTGAGGTCTGGACTCTGTGGAGGACAATCCATCTCATGCTCCCTGATCCACTCATTCTCAATGTGAGCCCCATGAATCCTCACATCTTCATCTTGGAACATGTCCATGGCATCCGGGAAAAAAAACTCCACTGATGTAAAGACCTGGTCACTCAGTATATTCAGGTAGTCAGCTGACCTCATTCTTTGGGAACATAATGTTGCTGAACCTGACCAACTCCAGATCATAACCCTAACCCCCACAGGCTGGTAGGAACTAGACATGATGAGTTCATCACTTCATCTGCCTCTCTTCTTACCCTGATGCCCCCATCACTTTGGAACAGGATAAATCTGAACTCATCGGACCACATGACCGACCAAATTTGTTCCTCAATGATGGTTCACCACTATCTTTCAGGTTTTATTGAGCGTTGGATGGTTCTTAACCTGATTTTAGGAGTTTCAGAAATTTCCTTAGTTGTTTTCTTTGCTTGATGCAGACCAATAATTTGACCCTTCTGAGACAGATTAATATCCTTTCTATGACCACAGGATATGTCTTCTAACATGGTTGTTTAAGAAATAAGAAGCTCCTCACTGCATCAGCTCGGGTTAAAGAAGTTGTTGCAGCTGAAACATATTCATCACTGCAGTAATTATCCAATGGACGGCTCTTACCTGTTTGCTTAGTTAAATCCAAGTAGTGACTTTTTTCAGCCAGGCAGTGTGTATTTTCAAGCTTTTCCCCAAACTGAGCTCTAAAGGCCTTGTGCATTATTAGTATATTATTAGTTTCTTTTTTGTGTGTTTGTACCTGCGCTGCTGTGGGAATAGACAAAAAATATCAAATGCGACTATTTTTAACAAACTCAGGTTTTAATCCATGCATGATTGTAATCTCCTTCTGCTCTCTTTCAAACTTTCTGTTCCCCAACAAAGCAGCAGAGATACTTTTTCAGGGTTTTCTTCGTCCTCACCCTCCTGACCTTTGACCTTAACAGCAATGATGTCACAGTTCTGACTCTGTGACTCTTGAACTCACTGCAGTCTCTTGTCTCTTGGCAGTTTGCTCCATAAGTCCAAGACCTGTCCTGCAGGACTCCTCAGCCTCAGCTCAGACTGCACCAGCGGATCCAAGACCTGCTGGAGACGACCAGGTTTTTCCACAACACCAAGTTCCTGCCAGGAGGACACCGAAGAAACAGCTCAGCTTTGTTTTGGAGAACGAGAAGCAGCAGTAAAGACTGTGAGAAACAGAATGGGAGGAAAACAACATGTTAAACCCATGAACTCAATGTGTTCAGATCTTTCAAATGGCTGCCTGGAGTGATAAGTGCCTCATATTTTCGTAGGCATAGACGTGTGGGGGTGCAAGACTGGGTTGATAAAAGGCTTCAGCAATTTTAATGGACACCCCTCAATTAAAACTGGTAAAATGGGTTAAGTGGTTTTATCGCTCCGAGTGTTTGCCAGCTGCAATAAAAGCTTTCCATGTTTCACCTCTTGAACAACTCTGGTGGAGGTTTGAGGGTCATTTGCATCTCCGGTCTAATTCATTTTCAAAGAGTAACACCTAGCTCACAAATACCTTGCAGTCATAAACGCTGATACACATTATAAGCTCAGGCACACACCAGCCCTGCCTCTCCTCGTCTCCTTTATAAATGCACAGCACACCCTCTGGTAATTTGACGAGGAGAGGCTTACTGCTTCCTAAAATAACTCCTGTCCCCCTGTCTGACCTCCTCAGTTACTGTAGCTTCTTTTCCTCCCAGCTCCCAGCATGCCAGGGAGTGGCTGGGACGGTCTGGCTGTTTTCTCTAGAACCGGGGTTGGGCAGAGGGCTGCAGTGGACAGCAGTAAGGAGTCGCTGACCTGCACACACATTAAAGGAGTTTTAAGGCTGGAGTTATGAGAGTGGGAGCTGCAGCCTTGGCTGGGGGGATTTTCGGGGCAGTAGGGACCCTGTGCTTCCTGCTGGCCTTTGGTACAGACTACTGGTTAGTAGCCAGCGACAACTGTGGACCATACACATGGCCGACACTACCAACACCGGCAGGGGATAAAGATGTCAATGGGACTGAGGTAGGATGGTTTGCACAAATTCTCTGTGTTCACTAACACAAATACATGCAGTAAATCCTGATTTTGTTGTCTGAGTTGGTTGCTGACCTTCATGACAACAAATGTTTATAATAAGAGTCATTATTTTTGACAGTGGAAGATCACACACCATCACCACAAAAAGACCAGCGTGGAACAGATGCAGTGCACAGAGTGGCGTGCAAGCAATGCCACTACAGGATATTTAAAGATGTACTGAAGGGATTTAGTGTTTACTTACGGAACACCAAAACAACCAGGCACAAATATCACTCTATATCTCTCCGATGAGCAGTTAAGTTAGTGAAATGACAGGAGCAATTCTTGTTGAATCTCTAACCCTGAACCACCATATATATTGTATATTAAATACCACTTACCTCTTGTATATTAAGTGTCAATAATCCTGTATTTATTGTTAATAAATGTGTTTATTGCTGTATCATCAGATGAACAAAATTGCACATTAGCAAATAAGCGTTGGTTTACTTTAAACATGCTGTTTTACACAAATCTTCACACATAATAGTTAAGCACTAATTATTTTTTCTTTTTTTCAAATGCACATGTGGTTCTTGTGCAAGTACTGTGAAGAAAAAATGAAATGAAATTCCTTGTATCTGTGCACATACTTGACTACTAGACTCACCATGTTTCTCCTTAATTTTCACTTCTTACGTTAACACTCAGTAAAGTGCAATAACTACAATACACAAATATAACTTTATTACGCTATACTTATATTTTTGTTACTCCTCAAAGGAACGTGGCGGAGTTATGTGACGATTGGTGTACGTTTGTCCTGTTAATCTGTCTTTCCGTCTGTGCGCAACATTACTCAAAAACAGACTACCACATTTGGATGAAATTTTCAGGGAAGGTCAAAAATGACACAAGGACCAAGTGATTAAATTTTAACAGTGATGTAGCTTATAATATGGATCCATGGATTTGTTAAAGATTTCTGTATCATTGCGATAGCGGCACTGTAGCTATGACAGGAAGTAAACACTACGTCAGCTGCCTGCTAACTATCACATGATTGCGATCCTACTATAAATCCACCATTGTGGACATATCAGGATTTATCAGTCTGAAATTATACGACTGAGCAGCCTTTGTACTGCGCTTTCTGAGTGTTTTTCTTGTTATTCTTAGAGCAATGCACATTTTACTTTTCATGCTTCTAACTTTTTCTAGACACATTTTTCTAGTTGTGTTTGTGTATATGTTTTTGTACTACTCAAATTCCCAAGACTTTGAAAAGGAGCAACCGATTTCTGATTCTGAATGAAGCTGATTCTGATCAGTTTCGTGGAGTCAGAGGAGGCAGCAGAGGTCGAGGCATCCTGACTTCTTGTCTGGCTCATTGACCTTTACGCTCCAACCCTCTCTGTTAGAGAATCCTCAGTTTGTATCACAGCTTCTCTGTTAACAAGCAGTGTCTGCCGTCATGCTAGTCGCTCTGTGAAGCTCAACACAGCAGTGCTTTGAGCTAAATGCCAAACTCAGCATGCTAAGGCAGCAGCAATGAGAACATAGCAGGTATGATTAGCATGTAAGCTATCTTACTTTAGTGTGTTAACAGGCTAATTTTGGCTGATTAGCACTAAGCACAAGGCTGACATTTCATAATCATCCGTCCAGTTGTTCAGATATTTCAGTCTGAACCAAAGTGTAGCACCACCCAGCTGTCCTCCTTATAGCCACCCGGCTATCGCTACTAAAATGTATAAAGTGCATTCCATATAACTGGTCGGCTATTTCACTCTCAGCAGTAAAATAAACTTTTGAAAAGTGTAATGCAACGCTAGCCCTCCCAGAGGACATCACCAGGGTTCGACTTGATAAAGCTCCTCATAGAACCATTTCCACACTCTGAGCAGGACTCAACACAACAAGTCAACTGATCTTCATATGTAGAATCAGTGGAGTGCCCCTTTAATTTTCCAGTTTATTCTCCCATGCAGCATTTGTGAAAAAGTTCACAAAGTGCAAAGTAAGGGATATATTTATAAAAGCTAATCCCCCGGTGAACTCCTCCATAACATCACAGCCCAACAAAGTCTTTCATTTTCAATAAAAGAGGATGATTAAAGTTGTTGTGTTATTCAGCACCATCAATCATATTTCTGACAAGCAAGCGGAGAGCAGCGCTCGTGCGTGTTTCATAAGTTCCCCTGGAAAACCTCACAAACCAGCAGGCCCATAATCAGAACCACGTTTGATGCTTTGGCACCGCCAGAGTGCAGAATCAGTGCAGAGCAGCTCGAAACAGACATGTGTTGACAAAGCTGACAGCAAATAAGGTTCATCCATCTTTAGGTATTTAAGCATCTATCTGTGAGATGTCAATCTGTCTCTATTTCTGTTTTCGACCCAGGTAGTGGAGGCAGTCAGTGTTTCGCCGTCGTCCCTCACTCTGCACCACGAGGGATTTTTCTGGCGCTGTGTGTTTCAGGTGGAGCCCACAGCACATGCAGTCCTGGCCACTCTCTTCAGTATGTGGGCGAAACGTTCTCCCGCTCAGGCGGCATGGAGCTTTTGTTGGGTTTTGTCCAGTGTGGTTGCATGTCTGATGCTCAGCAGTTTGGTCTGTTTGATGCGCTAGGAAAGAAAAATGCCCGTAAAATGGATATATGACAGAAAATATAAAGAAAAGCAAGAATAATGTGTTGTTTTTTGTGTGTTTTTGGCTTTTAGATATCACCATGAACACATCTGTAGCTGATTATTTACAATCAGAGTTAGTTTTTGTCTTTCATGTTTGCTGAGATTTATGTTTTAATATACAAAGTAGTTAGCTCATAAAAATATCCACCCACCAATTTGCATTAATGGGTGTTTTATTTCTACCAGTTTGGAAGCAAAATGGCCCAAAATCTCAAAACTGACCAGCTCATGAAAAAAAAAACTACATATTGTACTCTGCAGTGTCTTGTCTTGTCACAACCTTTTTTGTTACAATCACATTATTATTTTAGATTCTGAAGGTTATTTCAGAGTTTTCTCTTGTTTTTTTGCTTTATTATTATTATTTTTTACCTGCAGCAAACCAGCCAGAGTCCAAGGTGTGTATCCATGGTTACCTCTTCCCGCTGCCTGTCGCACTTGGACAAGTTCCTCATCCAAATTATGATGCTACTGCAGGTAATTCAGTCACAAACATCCACTGTACGCACTCACATATTCATACAATTATGTTCACAATTAATAGTTTGCACACAAAGAGACACATGCATAATTTACAATTTTCCTCTTTACAGTATTAAATAAAAGTGACAGTTTGTATGGCTAAGGCTAAAACATTACAAATGTGAAACAGTCTCACAATATAACTCTGCATACCTACATTTTCTTTAAGTCACCTGTGTTATTATTAATTATTTGTATATTCTTATCTTTCATTTCCACACATAAATGGACTTCCACTTACTGTGTCTTGATTCTGTGGTGGAGATTAGCCAATCATTCCCTTTCTTATTGGTTTCTCCTGCAGCCACACTTTTGTTCATTTAGTAGTAGCTGGCAGTGGAAGTGTTTCAGTACAATAGTTAAATGTTGTGTCAAAGTGCCAGTAATACAAATTTAGCTGAGAAAAACAAATCTTATTTTTACTAGCCAAATAAAAGTCTGAAAATGTTGCAATATCTGTAAAACCTCCTGCATGTTTAAGTTGGTAATGGAATCGTTCAGCATTTTTGTAAACACATATTTGTTTGCTTTTCAGATTAAATGCTTTATACAATATTCCAATACCACTGTTGTATTTGTGGGTTAATGTGAAGCTACAGATAGAAGACAGTTTTCTCCTGTTTCCAGTCCTCCAGCCCACAAAAACTTTGCTTTGCAACACCTCCAAAACTCAACAGTTAACATGCAAAGCTCCAGGAAGGGATGTGATTCCTATGTAACGAATTTCAGTGTGTTACTAAATGAGATTTACAGGAGGTGGGAGGTCAGTTTAGTTACTTTTGATGTTATTACTCCACCAAGAAACATGGTGGAGTTATGTGACGATCGGTGTTGGTTTGTCTTTCCGTCTGTTTGTCTGTGTACAACATTACTCAAAAATGGACGGATTTGGATGAAATTTTCAAAGAAGGTCAGAAATGACACAAGAACCACCTGATTAGATTTTGGCAGTGATGCGGCTTATAGCCAGGATCCACAGATTTTTTTTTAACCCTTTAAAGAGCACTCATTGAATTACTTTGAAATTCAAAATTTCAACCCTGGAGTGTTATTAGAGGACATAAGACTTTCTTTTACTTTTGTGACATTTTTCAAAATTTTTAGTTTTCGTGTTGAAATTCAAAGTGAATGAAGTTACCATATATGGTTAATTACCTGTTAGTGGTACAAAAAAAATTCCAAGAAATGTATATATCATTACTTAGCACAACTACTCAACCATAAAATGTGTGAGTTTTGTCAACTAGCCATGGTTAGCTTTGACATTTCAACAGCAAATATGGAAGAAGACCGAGCCACAAGTCTGTCTTTTTCCAACTTCGGAGATAAGAGAAAATTTGATACGTTCCAGGTCTCTGCTGATTGGTCAAATGCCATGATGTAGTGTGCTGTAATGCAGAGTGATCTTTGCTGATTGGCTGGGTGAAAACCACATGCTTCTCGACCTCACTGAGAGGCGCGAGCAACGCCATATTTAATGTGTGCGGAAGTTACTAAATATGATTACTTGTCCCATGAAAGGCTACAGATTTCTTTATCATTGTGAGCTAGCAGCACAGAGTTACTGTAACTATGACTACAAGTGAATGCTATGCCAGCTACCTGCTTATGATCACATGATTGCGATCCCACTACAAATCCACCGCTGCGGACTTATCGGGACTTATTCATTGGAAATCATACAATCAACAATTGATTAAATTGTAGCGATATTTCCGAGTCCAATCAATTCCTGCTGCCCGCTACATATTTCGATCACGCGATTCGGTATCCATACATAACATACACATGCTTAACATACGCCTGTGCTCAGTGCAAGATCATTTTGTTTGTGGGTACATCTATATTAAATGGCTACATTCTATGTTGTCATGATTTCTGCCATGATTTTTTTTTTTCAAAATTTCAGCCGTGGGAAATGATACAACGTCTGAACAGCTTTGTTGGAGTATTGCGCTCTCTGAGTGCTTTCCTAGTTCTTTTTTTAATTTTCTTTTTTAACTTTTTATTTTGCCATTTTCCCAAACAACAGTTACGTTAACACAAACTAAGAATAAAAACAAAAACTATAACATACTGGGGGAGACTTTCCATGTTCATAGACATTTTTTCTTTCTTCTTCTTCTTTTTAATATAGTACGTCATTACTGGGATTTTGCCATGAATGCAGTCCATTTCTGCCACTTTAATTCCAAGTCCCCTTCTCTGACTCTCAGGCGAAAAGTCTGCTTTTCTAGTTTTACCCTGTTACTTGCCTAACCAAACTAAAATAACAGTGTGCTGCTTGTAGCTTCATATTCAGGTTCCATACAGTGTGAGAGTGGTCTCAATCTTCACATCAACCTCTTAACAAAAAAAGGAGAAAACATACTTCCCATAATGGCAAACTATTAATTCAATTGTCAAACAACACTGCACACATTTTCCACCAACAAAAACCTGACCATTTGCCCCTAGTGGCCTCAATGTCAGCTAAATCCCCTGTACTGCAGACACAGTAAATAGTTCAACTGCTCTGCTTGTGTTTCTTGCAGTGTTTCGGGGCTTCTGGACCGTGCTGATAATCCTCGGCCTGGTCTCAGCTCTGGCTGGAGGCTTCCTCTTGGTCTGCGGTGTCCCATTCATCAGTCACAAACTGTACAAGCTGGGCGGGGCCTTCCTCATCGCTGCTGGTAAAATATAGACCAACGTGTGTGTGTGTGTGTGCATGTGTGTGCGGAGTTCATAACAGTCTGAAATACACCACCAGGGGAAAAGGTGAATGCACAGACACAAACACATGTTGTGGCCTTTGCTGCTGTCAGCTGCTCATACCTGTCACATGATAAACCCGACACACAGAGCAGCAGATGTCACTCTGCAGCACCATCGCCATAACAACAGCAGGTGTAAACACTGCTACCGTGGTAACAGTAGGGATGAGGAGGAGCTGCATTCCTCTGCAGTTACTCACAGCGCTGATAGCTTCTATCTCCCATGTCTTCTCTCTGTGTGTCACCCTGCAGCCTGCCTGTTCCTCTTCGTGATTCTCCTCTACGTTCTGTGGATGGAGGTGGTGGATGTGAAGCGCTACATCCTGCAGGAGAGAGGGGAAGCGTGTCCGAATGCACAGGTTTCGGTGCTGTACGGCCTGTCATTCATGGTGGCGGCGGCCGGAGTGCCTCTGGAGCTCATCTCTGGTTTGGTCTTCATGGTGGTGGGCCGAGCACTGCGAGCCAGCAAGTGAACCAACCATCTGTCCAGTAGGAGAGGAGAGGACTGACCTTTTTATGTCCTGCACTGGGACTCAGCAGCACACTTGTGGGATGTAAATACCGGCCGGAGAGACAATATTACAGCATTTTCTATCACTTACTTTGCTTAATTCCCATTTTTAAAAAAAATATTTACTCATATATTATCACAAAAAGTCATGGCCGTCCTTATTGATGCTGCAAATGATGAGTCCATAGTGAACCAGCTGTGTCTCCTGTCCTGGTTTTGGCACAAGATCAAAGTGCGTTGAGGTGGGAGGCAGGAATGGCTGGATGGACTGGAGACAGAAATGAAGGCTTGGTTGGAGGGTGGGGGTGGATATAAGGGAGAGAATTGATGCGTGTAGGGGGGCACAAGGGGGCTTTGAGAAACGAACAGCTGTTTGTGGGTTTGGGTGGCGTACAGCAGGCCAGCCACCTGCCTCCTTCACCCCCAGTCACATTCACTCCGTCATTCAATCTCCAGTGCTTCATTTGTTTGTCCTTCTTCTGTCTGTGTGCTCTCTATTCCACCTTAACGAAACTTTAAATTCAAAGACTGACAGAAATCCTTGCAACTTAAGATAAAAACACACATAAACACACTAAACCGCCTACACTCTTTTATGGGAATCCTTCATTTTTCTTTGTGTTATCACAAAAAAGAGAAAATGCAGGCTTGTGATTGTATCAGAACTGCTACAGTATTCGATCATCCCCCTTTTTTTGTCAGCGCTCTGAACGGATGGAAACAAGCGGGTGGACTCTCAATCGCACATATCCGCTTTCATCTGAGTGGTGGAGGGGGGTATGTTTGCTTCAAAGAACCCACCGATCGAAGACACACGTCCGTGCACACACACACATCAAGAAAATGCTGATTTTTGAAATATACTGTGTTTTTATGGCACATACTGCTCAGTATGAAACTTTCATATAGAACCACAGTCATCAAATGCTGGAGTTCATCTGGGCTGCTTGTGATTCTGAGGATTCTGTCTAATTTTGTGGTGTTTCACGTGACTATTTTTGTGTATTTCATGTATATTTGTTATAAAGTATATTGTGTGTCATTGCCTGCACTCGCAATCGTCGCTGGTAATTCATGTTTAAATTTAAATAAACCTTACAAGATTGTGACTCCTGAGACAAATTTGTGATTCTGCTCTGTACAAATAAAACTGATTTTTCTTGACTTTGTGACATAACAGCTGAACTTCTGAGCCTTCTGAGCAGAAACCCTCAACAGCTGAGCTCAGTTTGATTCTGAGAGCGTTTCAACCGCGAGACAGCACAGCTCTCCTGATCTGAGGAAGCGTGATGACAGTCTGACAGATGAAAAACAAACAGAAGAAGAAGAAGCCTATGATGCAATGTCACCGGTTTGCTAGAGGTGGTAAATATGAAGGCCAGCAGAGCGGCTGTCACTAGTGTTCCTGGTAATGCGCTGCTTAGGATTGTTGCATTCACTGTGTGGGAGATGGTTTGTGCAATGTTTAGGGCAACAGCAGTGCTTTTTATCAGCTTATATTTAATTTCCTCATTCACTTAAGTATGTGAAAAGTCATTGATGTCAACACAATCAAGAGTTAATGTCTGCAGGAGCATCAATGTAGAGGAAAAACTGTTATCTTTAGAGATATTTTATATACCATTGCAAAGTATACACGGATCAGCCACAACATTAAAGCTACTGACAGCTAAAGTCAATGACATTGATCATCTTGTTACAAAGCAAAGTTCTACTGGGAAACCTTGAGTCTGGTACTGATTTAGATGTTACTTTAACTCATGCCATCAACCTAAACATCACTGTAGAATAGTCTGAGGAATATAACAAAGAGCCAAAGGCGCTGACCAGGTCTCTAAACTCCCCACATCCCACAGTCCAATGTGGCTGTTTTAAATGATTTTGAATTGAAAAATGTGTATCTAGACAGCTTCTTATATTGTCTTTTCCCACCATAAATTCATCTAATTCATTTAACCTTTTCTTGTATTTGAGCTGATTCATTATTGGATATTTATATATTTGTGGATACACAAATGGGTTCTTTGAACATTTTACATACTTTTTTTCTGATCAAGCATTTCTAGGATCCATGGTGCTCCCACTCCACAACTTAGAGGACCCAAAGGATTTGCTGTCAATGTCCAGGTGCCAAAACCTCCAAGCACCCTTAAAAGTCCCATGGGAAGAGAGGATCCCACGTTATGTTAGGTAAGGGTTTAAAATCAAAGTTACAACCAAATTTATCTATACAGCACATTTAAAAGCAACAGCAGTAAAGTTAAAAAAAAATGACCGAAGTAAATAGAATTAATAAAACAATAAGAATAAAACTACCACACAATAATAGATGAAGTCAAGCCGTCAGGTTCTACTTCAGCTAATCGCCAATGAAAAGAGGCTGTTCATAAGCAGCAAAAGTTTAAAAGTCTCTGAAGTCTGAGCTGTTTAAATATGGAAAGGTAAACTACTCAGAGCAGCTCCTGTGAAGCGTTGATGGCCTCTATTTTTGTGCCTGGATTTTGGAACATCCAGGAGCTTCTGGTTGGTCAACGTTGGTGCTCTAACTGGGGTATGAAGGTGTAGGAGTTCTGTACCTATCCTGTTGTTGATTCAATCTGTGAAAACTAATCTGTGAGTCTTAAAATTACATATATAGAAGTGTTTTCCAAGAAAGTAATTGTTGCCTTAAAATGGCGAAATGTAATTCTGCTCCAATTTCTTCTTCTTGAAAACAGCAAGTTGTACTTTTGGAGTAATTCAGCCACGTGGTCAAAACTGAAACCAATTCTGAAGAGGAATAAAGACACAGAAAGTCCCACTCTGACAGTTCACGGGATCAGTTCTTTGGTTTGTCACATATGAAACTCTGGAATTCTGAATCTGCATGTCTGAGACTACACTTTCAAGGTGGAAATGCTCATCCATGGCATCCTTTCACTTATGATGTGTCTTCCAGTGTATCAAAAACACCATATGGACATGCTAACAAGCTGCAAACTTGATTTTCACTGGAGGGGGTCTTCAATGTTGTGGCTGATTGGAGTATTCGCCTGTAGGTGGAAAAGTCAGGAGGCTCACCAAAACCATTAGGAGGCACAATGTGGGGCCATGACTGGCAGCAAATTTCATAGAAATCTGGCAAGCATTTGCTAAGAAGTCTTCCTTTGGATGAAATAAACTGACAGCTCTGATTATCACCATCCTCAGGCGTCACCTCTTGTGGGGCAAGAAGCCAGGAGTTGTGAATAAGCCAAGACACACAGAGTCAACAGTAAGAATGAAGTGTCAGGGTTTGACAGAAACCAAAAGCTTTCAACTTTTACTGTCATTTTATGACTTTTCTGCTGGGGATGATGTTTACAGTGAGGCTTTTATTTCTAGAATACCTATAAGAGAAGCTAACTAGTACAAAAAGCTGGTGTTTCCAGAGAATCTTGCAGAAAATTTAATCAGTGGTCAAAGTTGAGATTCTTATCCAGCATGTAGCGCCGTCGTGGAGGCATCTGATTGGTTTCAATTTGTTTTGCAGCATAAGAGCAACCCTAAACACATACTAAAAGTCATAATCAATAACCTGTAGTGACAAGAGTCTTGTAACAGATCGCCCAAAAAACCTTGATGGAAACATGGAATCTGTCTGCGATTGAATGAAGTTACTGAAACAACCTAATTCCTATGAAAATATGTGACTATGTTCTGGTAAAATAGCTTAAAAGCTTGCTGCAAGTATGTGAAGTTAATTTATGAAGACAACATTATTTTTATGGTATTATTTTTTAAAGCATCTTCACATAAAAAGCCTTTTTGCAGTACTGTATATGTCTAAAGTTGTTTCTGACTGCTTTGTTTCGGGGGAAAATGAGAGAAACTGACATCTATTTGACATGAAAACCATCTAACAAACTATTACAGTGATTATCCACAGCTTGGATTAATAGCTGAGGTCATGTTCACTTGACTCATGGACGTTCTTAAGATTTCTACCATCATCCAGCAGAGGTCTCTCCAGCTCTCCTCTTCAGAAAAGCCAAACTTCTCATGCTTGGATGGACACCAGGAAGAAATATGAAAGACCGCTCGGTGGAAAGCAGAGAAAAAGTGAAGGGAAGGAAGGGAAAGGAAGCAATTACTGAGTGGCATATTGACACAGAACCCTGGCTTGTTCACTGACTGTGGCTCTTCCTAATTATAGTTAATTAACTCTTACTTCTCCTCCCCTGTCATCCACAACAATGGGGACAGGCTACTGCTTCATTTAAGAAAGAAATAATCTTAAAGTGGCAGCAATTATGGTGTTATTATATAGTTACAGTTAATATTATGCATACGCATATGATGCGAATAAAGACATGACATGATAATAAAGTAATAAATGGTTCGGAAATTAACCCCGAAACACCCAAGAGACCAAAAGAGCATACCAACAGACGTAATGAGCGTGTATCGTATGTATGTGTGGATATATTTTCATGCATGGCAGCATTATTCAGCGCTAATTTTCCCAAGTATTTGCCGAGGCTGGCGCATATGTGATCTGTCAGACGGCAAACAGCAGGATGTGGTCTCACACTGTAGGGAAAATTAACCCTAGGTGGACCCCCTCACCCCTCCGTCCTCCGGAGCACCTGGACTGAATACTGGTGGGCTCTAATCCAGTCAAAGAGGGGGATACACTTGGTGAGAGCTCTTTCCTTCCTTTCTGACTCCACTAGTGAGCCGATTACCTGCTCGGCGTGGCCCCGAGCGTGGATCTTTATATATATGTGTGTGTGTTGGTGTGTGTGTGTGTTCACACGCAGGGCCAGACGGACACAGTTTCTTCCAGATAAAGGCTTTTTCTGCTGTCAAAAATGACTGCCCTGATAAGAGCTGATATGAGAGAAAAGCAAGCCTTATGGCATCACTCTTGCTTCTTCTTTTTCTTTTTTTGTTTCTTTTGTAAACCGCCAAATCCCCAGGAACAGAGCTGCACACCCCCTCATCTACCCCCCCCCCCACACACACACTCCTACACACACACACACACACACACACACACACACACACACACACACACACACACACACACACACACACACACACACACAAGGCTTATCTGCACTGAGGGTTATAGTTTGAGGTAGAGAGGGAGCAGATGGAGGGATAAAGAAGAGTTGCTGTGTGTTTCTTTTTCTGTTTTATTTGCAAGAAAAAAAATAGCGTGGTCATTAAAGACATCCCTCCCCACCACACACACACACACACACACACACACACACACACACACACACACACACACACCACACACATCGATGCACACACACTGTTCATGCAGACAGATTATGTCTCAGACAGTCAGAGCTCCTGCCTTCAATTAACCTCACAAAGACAGGATCACTTACACACACATGATGATGATAGCAGGAGGGAGACAGTGAACACAGTGAGTGTGAGCGTGTGCCTGTGTGTGTGTGTGTGTGTGTGTGTGTGTGTGTGTCAGTGTGTGAATGGCTGCAATGTATACAACAGTTACACAGCCAGGCCCGATACAATAGTCGACTTATTAGTGAAGGACACGATGTCTTCTGAGAGATTCCTGCGCGTCGCCCACCGTGTTCGGCCTTCGGAATATCATGTTTTTCTCGAATGTTACTAGCATATGCTGCAGATGAAAAGAGAAAAGGCAGCAAAAAATTCAAGGTGGAATGCAATGTCGAGTGCAAGAAAATAAATATGAAGGGAAACAGCTTGTCTTTACATTTGGCAGGGAGAGAGGTACAAGGCAATGTTTTGTTTCTCAGTTTATTGGCTCTCACCACAGAGTGAAGAGGTGGTGATGCTCGAGTACTGTTTAGAATAACAGAAAACAATATATAGTTCAAAGATTTGCTTCTTTAATTGGCTATATTTAAGAAAATGGCTAGGGTGTATAAGTGAGTTGAATGCTTGTATTTATTCCTTATGCTACACATTAAGAACTCAAGCGAATGACTGCAGATTCTTCATGCAGTTTTTTTTTACTTACCAGACAAGATCAGCAGTAAGGTAGTGACCAAAAATCAGGGAGAACACCAATGAAGTGGTTAGCCTCTGAGTTAAACTAATCCCAACTTTGAGGCAACTACCATTGAGAGTAGAGGATAATGTTGACGGATGTGCGATGGTGCCCCAGATGTTTGTGCTAACAGTCCACTCCTGTTGATCTTAGATTCTCGAAAGCTTTTAACAGCATGATCTCATTGCACCATTCACAAACTCTTTCACTTTGGGGTTCAGCATCTTGCCAAAGAACTCTTCAGCACATGGATCTGACTTCCAGCCCTGTGATTGATGGAAACCAGTTCTACCACCTGAGTCACAGTCGCTCCACTGATCCAGTTCCAGTCACTTCCAAAGTGGAAGAGCATTTCATCAATGTGGTCTCCAAGAAACCTGAATTGTAGATCTACATTTACAACTCAAACATCATGCTGGGTTTTTGTAGAAGTTTGGACTTTCAACTGTATGTATGATCTTACACCTGATTTGGAAAATGAAATAAGACACCTTAACAGTGTATGCGTTTCCAATTTCCTCCCTAACTTGTCCCCTCTTGAACTCCTGAATGCTATTTGTAAGCTGCAGCTGCAAAGCATCTTTGGAGAAGTGTGTATTGCTTTGCATATATTTTGCACACTGCCAGTTAGTGTTGCAGGTGGTGAGAGAGCTTTCAGCAAGCTAAAAATGATTAAAAAAAACTACTTATGGTCCAAAATGTCACAGTAAAGGCTCTGCAGTCTTGCCATGCTGTCCATCGAAAGTCAGTTGGCTAGAAAGCTAGACTTCAAAGACCTGATCAATGATTTTGCTACTGAGAAGGCTCGACGTTGGGCTCTTGGTTAGAAAGGTTGAGCAAGGGCCAGTTGTAAATTGTATTGTAAATATGTGTGCAAGAGGAGGCTTGGCTGAGCAAGGTTGTATCTGGCCTGTTATGTTTTTTCTTTATGAATGGACCTACTTTGTTTACTTAGTTTAACATCTCCAGCTGATTTTATTATTGTGCTTGTTGTATGATTCTATAGATGGTGATGAGAAATCATAAAAGACAGTTGGCTTTTTGTATTTTATTTATTTTATTTTTATTTTATCTGTTTCTTCACAGTTGATAATTGCAACTTATTTAATGGAAGAGGTTATTTTATGTTCAAGTTTTGTATTATTCAGGAATGTAATTTGGGGAAAATTTATGCTAAAGAATGAGAATCAGTCTTGCAGTAAATAAATGAAACATTGTATTCAGAGTGTTCAGAGTGTTCAATGCTTCCCCTACCAAGTAACTGTCACATTGTCCTTTTCACAAATATGGGAGATAATAGTCAAAAATATCATTAAAATGCACAGTTTTATGTAAACAGCACAAAATATTTTCGTCAGCCTTATGTCCGGCGCTACAGGGGCCCAGTAAAATTTCTTTTCATGGGGCCCAAACTCCCTGGTGGCTCCCCTGTATGTATCCAATGCTATTTGTGTGAAATTAAATAAAGTATACATGGTTGTGGAATGTCACTGTTAAAAATGTTGGCTAGTCAGTTTCATTAGGAAATATACAACAGGCTTACCTAAGGAACCAGAGGCTGAAATGTTGACTAGCTAGGAAATATCAGCAACAAAGCAAAGGGGGATAAGCAAATTCTTTTATATGTGGACAAAGCTTAAGAAATCCCAGGTATGTTTTTGAAGAGTTAAAGTAGTGTCTGTGTTTATCAATACAGGCTGAAGAGACCTCAACACGCTGCAAACAAAGTGAAAGCCAGATTTTCTAACAGCATCTCAGACATCCTTTTTGATGAGGATAGAGATTGGCCGCGTGTGGAGGAGAGAAAACTGATTTTTTAAATCACTTTTTACATGTATAACCACTGTGAACAAAAACCAACCACAACATGCAGCCACAGCGAGGCTCCAGCAGCAGTTCTTTGCCTAGTGGATCACTAATAAACCTGGAGTCCAGATGAGAGCCCTGTCTCCTAAAAATGATGCTTTTATACAGCTAAACTGAATTTTCAAATATGTTTTAAGGGAAACTGATTTTCTGCCATATTATGTTTGTTGGTGATATAATCACAAATATGTTTCTAATCAACATATCTTTGCTTATTTGTTTTATTTCTTTACTGTCCTTTCAGCCAACCAATCATGTATGAGATGGTGAGGGACTCAACACTCCAGTAACCCACAAAATAGAGGAGAAACTTCAAACATGTTGTGGAAGGCTTGTATGTAACCCAAATTATATTTTTTGAAACTCACTCAAATAGTTCAGGGAACTAAATCTAACCAAGCAAGTGAAAACAAAAGGAAACAGCGAGGGAAAATAGGATTTTGGTGTAAAAACAAAGGCCTCACACAGGACATGAACTTCAGTCTCTTGAGTGAAAGTCAAATACTGATGTTTTATCAAAGTATGTGCCATCTGAAAAGATACACAGAAGATATCCTTTAGTGCCAGTACCACCCACAACAAGATTCAGTGCTCACAGATGCATTAGAGTTTTTTCAGTTTAAAAAAAAATGCTGAGTAAGGAAAAAGAAGGGGTGAAGGCAGAGTAAATCAGAGGACCTTCATCCAGGAGACTGATCCTATCCTATCCTGTGCTGGACACGTACCATTTTACCTGCTGTTGTTTTATGTTTTGACTCAGTTCTTGCTTTTTCTTGCTGTTTGGTTGGGTCCAGGCACCAAAACTGCTCGGTTAAGTTGAGGAAAACATCATAGTTTCAGGTAAAATGCACCCTTTTATCAATATTAATCATGTTATGAGGCAAACTTCTAGTTTAATAATGATGATAATAATAATAGACTCATAGCATCTATATCTGGTATTAGATTTAAGCAACTCAGCATGTTGAAAACTGACTCTTAAAGGTACCCAGTGCCCCATTTCTCCTGGGCGCCTTTCTATAGAGGCTCTCCAGGCAACTGGGAGGAGTTATCGTACCAGGAGAAAATACATTCATCATAATGGAGAATGTTGCTTCTTTATTGCAATTTTTGATGACAAACAAAAATAAGCATCTAACCCAGGTCACAAACTTCAGTCGGATGATGGAAAATGTGCCTAAAATGTTCCTAAAAGAGTGCTGCTGTGCTGCACTGTCTGGCCTGAGGTTAAGGCTTGTGGTTGCTGAGTCCACTCTCCTCGTCCAGCTGGGGGGCTTTTGTTTTATATAGTCCAACATTTTCCTCTTTCCACTCATTTCCTATAATAGCCCTACATTTACCAAAAACAGCCTCTATCAAGCAACAGTGCACATCGGGGGGGACCTTTAACAACTCTGTGTCTTACTTTGACGCCTGGCAATACACCAGTGCGACTGATTAAATGTGAGTTTAATCATTTTTGTTGCCTTCTTCATTCACCTGCTGCTGATCTGCAGGGGGGTTTAAAACTGTTTTGGCCTCATCTGTGTGTTTGGCATCACTGGAGCTACCTGGGTAGGACACACACACACACATTCAAAAATCACTGTGTACACACATTGTTCACTCTTGGAGCTGTCTAGCAAACAAGTACAAATCCAGTGCAGATACAGTGCAATCCATGTAAACAGTATATAAATAAATACCATGAAGTTAAATAGAAACTAAGAGCTTAGCATAGAGACAAGCATGAACGGCTCCGCGTGGACAGACAGAACAGAGGAGATAATGCTTTGGGCTTGTGTCTCATCCATCCCTTTTTCTTCTTCCCTACTGTATGTCTTTATTTTTCCTTTAACACCCCCTACACACACACACAAACACTGCCCAACTCCTTCATTTCTGCTGAAGGAGAGGAAGAGGAGATGGAGCGGAGAGGAGGAGGGGGGGAGGGGGGGTTGCGATTAGTTTCAGGGTTCTAGCGCACTTGATTGGCAGCTGGCAGCATATGGAGCTGCGAGGAAGGTTTGCCCACGCTCACTTCTGAGGAAACAAATATTTGCCTGAAGGGGAGAGAGAGAGTGCGGGAGAAAAAAAATATTAATTAGTTTGCAGACGCACTGAGAGATAAAAGTCGGCAAGACGTACCCATCAAAAGGCTGCAGAGTTAGCTGCAAAATGGAAATTTTCCCCAAGTTGACAGATCCAGTAGGCTGCGAGCAGAGCTGAGGGTGAGAACACATGTGAGCTGGGAAAGCACTGAGGTGCACAAAAACAAGAACCCCAACATGGAGTCTACATTAACATCTGTGCATACGCTAACATATTCTGAGTGGAATTAACATTGAGGCATGCATCTTCCACACATCTCTGGCCTCTCCAATTATTTCTTAATTACCGTCTCCATATCGGAAACGCAGTTGTGTGGAGACAAAATCGACACATGCGCCACGTCCAGTGCACTCAAGGTAAACATTGAAATATTATTCAAGAAACCCCCACTGTCTTTAATCAACCACAAAGGAAATTCTGATATGGGGGAAGGCAGATTATTATACTTTATACATTCAGGTTTAGAGATGTTTCAAACACGGTATACAGATATGTATAGTCGATTGTTTTGATTTCAGCCACATAAGCTGAAATCTTATGTAAATGGTCTGCATTTAAATAATGCCCTTCTTCCTTAGTGGTACTGAAAGCGCTTTACAATGTGTTTCTCATTCACACATTCACACACCGGTGATAACAGAACTTCCGTGCAAGGCGCCCGCCTGCCATCGGAAGCAACTTAGGGTTCAGTGTTGTGGAGGGGTCAAGGATCGACCTACGTTATGATCACTGGACAACCCACTCTATCACCTGAGCCACAGCCAACCATGTCTATGCATCCAACGAAGCAAAGCCTATATGGAAGTACACAGGTGAGTGAAATTTCACAAGAAAGTTTTAAAAAATGCCAACCCACATCGGCTAATACTAGGTATGTAACATGCTGTATGTCGTTTAGTTTAGACTACACACAAAAAGGACTACTGTGATGCAGGTTTTTCTTGTTTCAGCTGTAGCTCGACAGAGACAAATAGTATCAGGCCACTCAGGCTTCACTCAGAGATTGCTTGCATTGAAGGAAAACAAATGAGCAACATGCTAATCCTATGGCTTAACCTAAAAGAGCATTCTCGCCCATTACCCTTGTTTCTGGTCTTTATGCTAAGCTAGGCTAACAGTCCTCCGTCCACCAGGGGTTACATTAGGATTTGTAACAGGGGTCGGCATTTCTTTTAAAAACAATTTACAGATAAGAGTAGACATATGATTAGGTGGGCCTCCACTGCGGGATTGAGTTATGTGTGAACATTTACAGGATTGATCCCTTAATAAGCACTTTGAGCATTTTTGTTTGCATTGTGGTGTAGAACAGCTTCCAACACCTTCAACTAGTACATTACCTGTAAATGTGTCAAAGCTAGAACTAATGGTAGTTCCTGGATGTAACTTCAGTTCTAGGATAAAATATAATGATAGAGGGTGTAGTAGAAAATCCTATACTATACACTGAAGATGGTGACATGATGAGGACATCTTCTATGAGTTTTACTAAACTCAGACAGCAGTTTTCAAGGCCACTCAGAACTACCAAACCTGGAGCAGTTACTTTTTTGTCTCCAAAGACAGCAGTGAAAGTGGTTCTACTGGGGCGCCTCTTGCAGTCGGTGCACACAGAAAGTTTTGGGCTTCCCTGAAACAGCCCACAAGTTCCACCAGTCGAAAACTGACTTGGTATCATTTGAAGGACTGTACATTAACTATAATGATCTACAGAATAACCGGCTGATGACAAAAATCCTGTTAATGTAGCTTCCAGTGTATCAGTGTAACAGTTTTCTTATCTCAAGAAGGCCTATACCTTGTTAAGAAGCTTTTATTCATACTCTATTCAGAATATCAGTACTAACTTACAGTTTCCTTTATAGAGCTGTTTCTCTCCCTTCTTTGGCATTCATCTATCTTTGCCACCTGCAAAGTCAGTTGATCTGCAATGTGGCTTCCTGGAAACAGTACTAAGGGAAGCCCCATGGAACATGAAAGTGCTCTAATAACCGTACACCTGCAATGAATCCAAAATTATTAGAATCAATGGTACGAGTGACCCTGCATTTTAGTAATTTTTTGAACATTAAAGCCCAAAACTGCAAAGTTCCTGAAGTGACACTGAAGAATAAAAACATCAGACTGAGCCTCACCACTCCTGCTTAACATCAAGACTTGAGAGTTGGATCAAACTTCTCACCTCACTTTGCAAAAGAAAACAAATAAGCACACTTCCCATTATTTGATCTCTTCCTTTAACATCACATACACAAACCAAGCTTGCTTTGTTTTCATTATTCATATGACAAAGATTAACTCTCTGGGGCAACAATTAGACTTTGCTTTAAAGCGCTGCTACACTAAATAAACATAATAAAACAAACACACCTATTTCTATTTTCTCCTCAAGACATTAATTGTTGGTAAAAATAACTAACTTCGTCTTCAGACTCACAAACCACCGAATTCTCTAATCAGGACCGAAAAAGAAGAAGAAAAAAAAAGCACATGAAAGAGACTCGCTTCGCTTTGATACATGCCGTTCAGACACTGACCATGGGATTATGCAGCACTGATAAGGTAATTAACAGACTATGATAGTGTAATTAAGCAACATCTGAGAAGAAAGGCTGTTGGAGTGGCGTGTTGGTGTGGGCGCACATCAAAGCCCGTGGCACTGCTTTAAAGGCAGACTGGCTGTGCAGAACATTTGGTTTAGCACGGTTCCTCGGCGAAGGTATCAACTAGCGCTGAGAGAAAGCTTGTAATGCCATTGAGAATTAGCTGACAACACCAAATAACTTTATTGTGATGGAAATAAAATGCTTCTTCTTCTTTTTATTTTGAGCAATCCGGTCGTATAAAATGGACGGAGATCATATCGAGGGAACACAGAGGCAGTAACCGATAGCTCCATTGTTCGAGAGCCAAATGGTGTGTCTCTCTATCAGCGCACAGTCTCCACAGATTTCTCTGAATAAATGGAACTTTGCATGAATTCACTTAGGTATTTACCTTTCTTTGCTTTATTGAGAATGCATCTTTGTGAGGGGGTTCGTCGTCAGGCCTTTGCCGTGTGCAATCCCCCTCCCTCCATCTCCCCCCATCCACCCCCTCTCCCTCTGTGTGCACTGAACCAGCACAAATTCGGTTTTATTGTATTTATTTGTTTATTTACTCTTATCTCTTTTCCATTTCAGAGGCTTCCTATCAGAGACCTGCAAACCTCAGAAGCCGAGTGGCAGGGGAACCGCGGGTTTACATTTGTGTGTGTGTATATATGAGTGTGTGTTTCAGGATAAAATTAAAATACAAATAGAAAGGAAACATTGGAATCATCACTTTTGTTATCGCCGGCTACACGGTTTACAGCTCCCACTGTTAACAAACTCCTCCAGGGTGATGAAACAGAAAGCGCTGAAATGTACTCACTTCATGACTCACAGAATATCTTTTAAGTAATATTATAAACACTTGGCAGGAGTTACTGCAATGGGTGTGAAACTCATTTTAGGCATTTCGTGAGAAAAAAAATCCAGCATTGCATCCAACAATAAAGCGCTCCGCCTTTGATGAATGCAGCCACAGAGTGGTTTACCATGTTACAGCTGAGCCAAGTCTGTAGGAATATTTGATATTACAGACCACCACCTATGCCTAAAACTGATCTGTGCAATATTTCTGGGAAATAAATTCATATTACATGACTCCACACCTTGCGATTAATGTACAGTACAGCAGCAGCAGCAAATGGTTGGGTTAAGAATTTCACAATACAAACACAACATTTCTAGTCAGCACCAATACCATGAAAACTCCACAACTTAAGATACCAAATAAACAAATAAAACAAATGTATTTCAGCATCTTATGTATAAAAACCCCCTTCTGCACACATATTATATTTTTACAGACTAAGATTAATTAATTCAGATTATGGGCTGTTATTTTACCTGAGCAGGATCGCATTAGCTTGAGTAACCCTTGTGCTCTGATATTGCTAAAACAGACGCAGTCTGTATTTCCCTATCTGTTATAACATTTGTACTGCTTGGTCCTAAGCCCTGGATGCAGCAGTGGTGTCCCAGCAAAATAATGACATAATGACCTACTGGGGAATTGTATTGGTGGAACATTTGTACACAGGAAGAGGAGTACTGTCTTTTAATAATGAATTCACAGAAAGTAAGCAGGTCTGCCTTATTGTATGATTTCAGTTTTCAGTGTGTAGGTTTCTGCTCTGGGGTAGTTGTTGTTTCTCGCAGCAAACAGGATTTTGAAAGTGGCCAATGGCAGAGAGTGTAATAAAAGGAGAAAGCTGTGTAAAAAAATATGCAGAGGAAATGGTAGGCTTTTCCTTGAATTCTACATCTGGTGAGTCAAACTAAAACTAAAGTGAACAACTGAAATCTGTTCATAAACTTTGCGGAGATGTCTGTCTTCGAGGTGCTCAGATAAACTTCCTCCCAGTTCTCTGAGACAGTGTTTATTTCATGGTTTTTGGTGCAAAATAACACTAAACATACCTTTCAGGGTTGCTGCTACACCTGCATTTGCTGCTGTCACTCCACATGTTGAAGTTATTGTTCAGTATTTCCTGTACCTTCTGTTTCTATGGAACCATTTTTACTTCCAGCCCTCTAGAAAACACAGCAGTCATGTTCTCAATTAGAACTATTAGTATTCGTTCTTGTTACAGCTCCATTTAGCGGTGGCTTTACAAAGCTGTGAGATGATGTAAAGTGAGTGAATCTGGATGGAGGACTCTGTAACTAGCCACAAAACTTGTATAATGAGACACAGTTACTCAGTGCAATTCAAAAGCTATTGCAGAAAAATAACAATAAATTAGAAGTGTAACCTTAATTGGTAACACTTTATAATAACTATACACTATTAAGCATTAGTTAAGCATTGGTTAAGCATAATTTCAGCATTAGTTAATCCTTAAATCCTCATGAACTCATCATGAATTCACCATTAGTAATGCATTACAAAGCATGAGTAAAGACAGTTTTAAATGTTCAACTAACACATTATTAAGCATTAGTTAAACATCAGTAAAGTGCTTAATTCATCGTTAACTCATCATTTGTAACTAATTAGTTATACGTGCTTAATTAATCATGAATTCATGATCTGTATGGCATTTATTATGCATTACTAAGCACTTAATAAATCCGGTTAAAAATGTTTTGTTGCTCATTGATAACCTCAGTTGTTAATACTTTATAAAGGGTTAGCAACTGTGTTAGTATATGATTTACAAACACATATTCATACTCAATGAATAACTTATTAATGCAGTTACTACTCATTAGTTAAGTATATTCCGTGAGCCCATCTAAAGTGAGGACTATCTATGCTTTATAAAGCATTTATAAATGACACAGAAGCAAAGATATATAAAGTGTCAGTTTTATTGGTCCCAAACAATACAAGCTCTTTTAAATACACACTTTAAACAAATACAATCTATAAAATTTCAAGTAAACTTGACAAACATCTTCAAATAACAACAGTCTGTGATCGTATAAAATAGAAAAATAAAATACAAGCTCTTTTAAATACACACTTTGCAATCCTTAACATTTCAAGTAAACTGGTGAACTATCTCTTTAGGGCACACACACACCAGAGGTAAGTGGCTGCCTGATTCTGGAATTCCGCCAGTGCATTTCAATGGGAAACGAGTGCACTCCTCCTCCTGCCAAAGGTAAAAGTTGCAGGAGGAGGAATCCGCTTGTTTCTGGTGTGTGTGTGCCCTTGAATTGCACAAAGTGCTTTACAGTAAAACAAATATACCGTTTTCAAATATTGCAAGATAACACTAGATAATTTCTGCAACCTGTTTGCCTCTACGATCAGCTGCCATCTCTCCAGCGTGACTTCTGCATTTTGGAGCATGCGCACTAGCGTTTTTGACGCTAAGAGCATGCGCAGTAGCATCCTACACGTCCCAGAGTCCTACAAGTCCCAGCCTCCTCCGCGGTTCTGGAGAGCGAGACCGCGCGGTTTTTTGTTTTTTATTTTTCTCAAATGCGGAAGTCGGAGAGAGAACCATATCACTAATGCTTAAATTATGCTGAACCAACGCTTAACTAATGCTTAATAGTGTATAGTTATTATAAAGTGTTACCCCTTAATTTTGAACAACAATCATTTCAAGCTAATTTAAAGGATTAAAACAAACTATCGAAAACCTCCTGTTTGTTCTTGAAATGAGTTCTCCTAAGCCTTAAGCGTCTTTGTAGGGAAAACACAAATGACCATTGCTTTTTTTCCACATTTAGATTTCAGACTTGATAATACTTAACAAAGGAAAAAATGCTTGTTCTATCAGCCTCCTGTTAAATCAGTTTCATGTCATGCATGTATTTTTGAGAACAAATTGCATTAAAGATCCATTGTTGAGGGTTTAGTTACATCTGTCAAGGAGGTTGCAGATTGCAGCCAACTGAACATGTCTCAGCTCATCTACACTTTTCCTAGAACCTAAGTATGAACCTACAGTGGCAACTCAAATGTAAAATAGTGGGAAAAAAAAAAAAAAAAAACAGAGCAAAAAATCCAGAAGGCCCTACGAGATTGGCTTTACTTGTTTGGTTTGTCGACTCCTGGCTACAATACAAACATGGTGGTGCACTACAGAATCCTCCATGACCTGTTCCCCGTGTAAATATAAAAGATCCATTCGAAGATCACACAAACACTACAATCTGTATTTGTATGGTGCAATTATACACATATTATCTATCTATCTATCTATCTATCTATCTATCTAATTACTATAGACTGGACCTTTGATTTGAAAGTACGCATAGGAAAGAAAAGTCAGGAAGAGAAGGAGAAATACCAAAGACACCTCCAGCTGAATCAGACTGGTGATGTTGTTATTATACGCTATACGTCTCTAAGACTTACAACTTTCACTCCACTGTGTGAGAGCAGAAATGTCTTCATTTTTTAAAATCATCTATTTCTGGTGAATGAATTATCAACATAGTCTGGGTGGACGGCCAAAGCAGGAAATAAAGGGATACCATTAGTGTTATGGCCTAAAGCCAACAGCAAACAAAATTGCATTTGGTGTCTTCTCAGACTGCAGATGAATCCAAATGGGACCGTACTGACCGCAAGTCCAGGTGTGTTTGTTTTATTGTGTCGGTGCCAGATGAAGACGCTCGTGAAGCGCAGTGGCAGCAGTCTGGAGAAGAAAGTTTCTCATAGCCAGAACTTATGTAACTTTATGTATATGAGGGGCAAAAAAACAGAAGCCAGTTGCGGGTCTTCTTTTCTGTCTTAACCAGACATTTTTCTTCTGCACACAGATGGGATTTTGTTTGGAGTGTACTCATATACTGGTGGTTTGAGACAGTGCAGCAAAGAAGCATAAAGTCCCATCAATCACTGCCTCATTACCACCACGAACGTCCTCGCCGCTCACCCCGAAGTGCTTCTCAGTGTGTCTCTGTGTGAGCGTTCGAGCCTCTGGTCCACTCAGGAGGAGAGAGCGAGCGATCTCGCCCAGAATCTGAACTGCCTCTTTGATCTCCCAAAGCCAAACAGGGAGAGAGACGCTCGCCCCTCACAGAGAGGATTAAATATCCCTGAGTCGGGACATCACAGCTCCCTCCCACCATCCCTCCTTCCTCCGCTCCCTTCCTCCTCACGTCTACCCTGGTTAACACCGAGTCTCCAGAGGGGCTGGAAGGGAAAGGAGAGCGAACTAAGAGGAGAAGAGAAAGTAAAAAGGGAGAGACTGTGAGCATTTAAAAACCAAGAGGACATCTGGGTCCACGAGGACTTTGACTGTTTCACCCACACAGGTCAAAGTCTGGATAGGTCACAGTTGTGCTGCAGGGTTTTTTTTTTCTTGTGTGAATGTGTCCAGAGGGGTATCGTCTGGGTCAGGAGGGAACGGCCGGGATCTCACATCAGGCAGGATTTATTTAAGAGTTAGTAGGTTGTCAGAACGAAGAGGATTTATTTAAGAGAGTGGAGTGGAAGGGGTAGAGGGGATGGAGGGATGTTGAAACAGCCAGATGAAAGAGTGCAGGAGGTCTGAGCTGTTGTGCTAACCCCCAAACTCTCGGAGGTGCCCCTTTCGACTTCCGCCCCACACACATCTTTGAGAAATGGTTTTATTTCAACTTTTCTCAGAGCCAAATAGACAAGATACTATGCTTGAGGCTTTTTCGTAGCCGTTTTAACTGTTGAAGGACCACAGATATCAATGGAAATGTGTCAGGGGTTATATTTTGACAAGATGTCACATGTATAGGGGTTCTCTGGTGGTAGATCTTTTGTCAGCCTGGCAATGAAGGTCGGTACTTTGAGGCTTCTCAGTCAGCTACCAGTGGTGATGATTCAAGCCCGTTTCAACCACATGTTTAAAAGGGCAGGCAGATAAAGCATTCTTACAATTACGAGGGTAATTCACCAGAAAATGTCACAAGAGAAAGATTACTTTTGCATTATTTTGCAATATAGTGTGCTTTAACTTCACTGATGGTAAAGCTTCACTACACCTCTGTGGAAGAAAGTCACATCGTGAGCCTCCAGATACGTCACAACACCACGCATGATGTCATCATCACTTTGAAACACAAGTATGGTTTCAGTTTGGAACACGTTAGTTAGGCGATGCAGGTCAGGTGAGTAAGGTGCACGAGGCAACAGTTCAAAGCTACATTTGGCTGTTTCTGCCACCTGTGCCATGTGGATGGACACACTGACCTGGAACAAATGCAGCCAGCTCAGAGATATCCTTCTCATTTTCTTCAATTGCTTCAAACATTTGAGAGTTGCGTCCCTTGTGTCCAGATGAGGCCGAAAACTTTTTGAAATATCCTTTACCAGTGGTGGTTACTCTGGCCCATTTAAACCATATGCTGTAGAGCGGTGGTCCCTAACCACCAGGCTGTGGGTTATTTGGTACCGGGCCGCACAAAGAGGATAATAAGGGTATATTTTATATCTTATTTCTAGCAGAGTGTGCAGGGTATTTCATTTTGAAAAATGACTTGATTGTCTTCCCATCACTTGATGTTTAAAGAAGTTATCAATCTGGCAAAATTAATAAAAAACAAACATCTCTGGAGAGCTTCTTTTAAATAAAGGAGAGACTTTATGTTGACAAAGAAGAAAAAAAAAGCAAATATTTAACCAGTATCAAGTAATTTTATTTGTTTAGGACTCTTTTAAAAAACAAACAAACGAAGATAGTCATTATTACTCCGCCAAGGAGCGTGGCCGAGTTATGTGACAATCGATGTACATTTGTCTGTCTGTCTGTCTGTCTGTGTGCAACATAACTCAAAAACGAACAAACGGATTTGGATGAAATTTTCAAGCAAGGTCAGAAATGACACAAGGACCAACTTATTAGATTTTGGCAGTGATGTGACTTATTGTCCGGATCTATGGATTCGTTAAAGATTTCTGTATTGCTAGATAGTGGCACGGCATCACTGTTCTGCCCTCACTGTTCGACATGAACACAGCTAGGCAGACAGATAACTCTTTGACACAATGACAGGTGTATTGTCTTCTTTAATGAGACGTATCCTTCACAAGCCAACAGAGTAAAACTGTAAGAAAAACAAAATCACATTTTGTTATATTGTAACAAAATATAAGCATGAAATATAATATTGTAAGCATGAAAATAACACAATATACACAATATTCACAAACAAATATAAAGATGACATTAAACATATGCCTAAACAAAACATAATGCTTGCAATATCACAATAGTTCCTGATATAAATGAAAATACTCACAGGCAATGCCTTCCTTAGTACCACAAAGAAGGATGGATGTAGATTGAACCGTGATAATTCTGACCTCTGTCATTGACAGCCACAACCGAACACGTAAGCCACTCCCCTCTCTTACCTGACTGAGTCATTTGGATTGGGTGTAGCAGTGAACAAAGAATGAACGTAAAAAAATAACAGCACCCCCTGCTGGCAGGATCCATGTCTGCCAGCACAATCACTGTAACCATGACAACAAGTGAACACTACATCAGCTGCCTGCTGATGATGATTGCATCCTACTACAAATCCACCGCTGTGGACTTATCGGGACTTATCCGTATGAAATGATGCAAGGAACAACTGATTACATTGGGTGTTTCTGAGTCCCATCAATTCCTGCCGCCCGCTACATATTTAGGTCACTCAGTTCAGTATCTGTACATAACATGTTTAACACAATTTTTCACACAAATGTGATGTAAGAAAATGAGAATAACTATTTCAGACTAAGACCTAAAGCAGTGAAAAAAGTGGTAAAATAACTCTGCTTTGCAATTTAATGGACGGATGCACAAGTTTGGAAGCGTAAACTATGATTCATTTTGCTAATTTGAGTAGTGTCTTACAGTTTAAGTCAAAGCTTTGCTAGTGTTGCATGACCAGACCATTCTGTACTTCAGAAGGGTCCAGCTACACCTCACCATCATTCTGCTGTAGAAGAAAAACGCTCTGGCTTGTCTGCATTTTTTTAAATTCAATCACAGTCAAGGATGAAGCAACATGTCGCCTCAATATAGTGATGTGGAAAATGCTTTGGTGAAGCATCTGCATGTTTATTTAAATACCTAATTCAACATTACTATTTTTTATTTACTTATCATGTCCATACAAGTGTATATAATGCAAAGCTCAACTGAAATACATTGTGCAGATTAGCAGTGTAAAACAACCAACACTTCACATTCATTTACAGATGGTAATTAAATGTTCGGTATCAAACCATGTATCAACACATGTCTTACACATCACTGTTATCTCTGTCATACAAAAACTGCATCCATAAGCCTATTGTGTTCCTTATCGGACTAATTATTTAAGCTAATTACTAATTAAATGGTGCAGCTTAAACAGGTATGAAAACACGGTCACAAGCACATGTATGTATCTTTCAAGGGAAAACAGTTGAAATATAGGAATTGCAAGTATGGGCAGCGTTTAAGTAAAAATTCTGTGTGCAAACAGCTTTATATGTGAATATGTATTTGTATGCAGTATAATGGTTGTACCATCAGCAAGTTATGACAAACAGCAGCAAATATTAAGAAAGATACTGAAAGAGAGAAAACAGCTTGCAAAAACTCCTCATCTTCACTTTCCATAGCTGTTTTTAAAGTTTTCCTGTGTATAACAGCAATGCTGCAACTGCAAAGCCACGGCTGTTGCAATATTAGACATCTGTAGAATTTTAGTTTTAAATTCTTCAACAGTTTTCAACTTTTTCTTCAGTGGGAGTTTGTGTGTGTGCATTCAGTGTCTTGAGAGTGTGTTCCTCCACTTTTACCTTCAGCTGAACAGCAGCAGAGGTCAGTGCTTTCTCCGAGGGGTTAATACAATCACCATTACCGCTTCCTGCCTCTGTGCCGGGGCAGAGGAGGGGAGGTTGGGGGCAGGGAGGAGGATGAGAGAGGCGGCCAGGGCCAGACAGAGAGAGGGGCAACTCTGACATGACAGTGACAAATTGCCTTGTGTTTATTCAAATTGTGTAATGCGATCTTTTGGCTGCGAAGTAATGTGTGTTTTCGGAGCGTTTGACCCTGCTGATGAGTTAACGTTAACAAGCTCAGTAACGAGCAGGAGGCAAGGTGAGCCGAAGACAATGAAGCTAGTGGATGCTCGAGTGACTGGAACGACATTCAAATGGACTCAGATATAAAGACAAATCTAAAAAACAGACGTCTACCCAGTGAGTAAGTTGATGCCATTGTAAATTATTATTGTCTTTTTAATTAAACCTTTTACCTTTACCGAGAAGCTAAACATCCCAGAACTTATGACTTTTAATTGTGTATTTCTCAAATATGAAAAAAGCTTCCATCTTCAATAGCAAACACTGATGACATGTTATGTGCCTTATATATATACTGCAATATTTGAGCAGTAGGTTACACTCATTAGTACTTATTGAGGGCAGTTACTTTATTTACTGAAGTAGTGAAAGAGATTACATTTTAACATGAACTTTAAATTTAATAGCCCTTACATAGCAACACCTTTACATTTTGAGTCCAGAAGGAGAGAACTAAAAGAGAGAAATAACCTTCTGGTAGCTTAAAAGTAGGACTGCCTCCAATCAAAGACTTTTCAAGTCAACTATTAGTCACGTTTTCATCCCATTATTTAAGTCAAGCACATTTAAAACCAACACTTTGACTGTTGCACCAAAGTGCTTTCCAGGAAAAAAAAAATCATAATAAATGAACGTAACAAGCTTAGATACTGGCATGGAGATAATACAGTGTTATTTATGGTGTGATTTTACCCAAGTATTTATATATTAAGGATTGAAAACTGACAATAATGATCAAATTGTAGTTACTTGACGATAACACATTTTACAGATGAAATCCTACAGTGTTGATAATTACCCTAAGTAATGCAGCTACAAAATTATAACATTATAAATTATAACTTTACCTAACAAATATAAATATTATGGCTAAGACCCTACAACACTAATTGTGGAGATCTGCCTAACGAATTTAGATCTAAAGTTGTGACACTAAAATAAACATGAAAACTCAACAAATCCGAGGATCCCCTGGATTCCCTACGGGCAAGCTTTATTTTTGTTTTTATTTTATGTTGATTTTTTCATGTTATTTAAAATATGCTTGATGTATTTTTTATTATCTTACAAAATTTTATTTGTGACAGTGGAAATTAGTTGTGTATTGCGTATTTATTCCCCTGTCCCCATTAACATGTGGAAAAGTCAAATTGTGCATATATACACTTTCACTTTTTAGATTTTTACAAATCTTCTGGAGCAAAAAAGACTCTTGGAATGCAAACATCTACTGACATTTGGTTGACCATTATGGGAAAGCTTTACTTAAAAGTTGTTTTTTTCTCATGTTCTGTCTTCCTGCCAACGTAGGTAATGTTAATGTTAGCTTTTGAAGACTCTGGAAATCTGGCTTTCTTCTGTTTCTGTGTGTGTTAAAACCTGAAGTGCAAATGGATGTCATGCCTTTAGAAGCTACCTTTGATGAAGACAGACTGAGAAATGGAAAGTCATTTAAATAATCATAATAAACAATGATAATTAGTAAAGTTTTCCAGCCCCTAAGTAGGTGACTACAAGTCAAAAGCATTCAAAGGTCAAGAGAATAGATCCATCTGTTTAGGTTCCACTGTCTCTTTACTCCACCAGCAGTAGTTTAGGCTTTCTGAACTTTGACTCATGAATGAACTTTCCATTATCATAATTACAGCAATAATAAATGCAGAATAAATGTGCAGCCAATGCTCATAAAGCATCTATATATAAAACAGCCGACGTAACCTCGGCTGGTTCTTGTCGCTCTGCCCTTTCGATTATTGATACAGACACCTGCAGGGATCCGGGAAGTGAACACACACCGATGAACACAGCCAACACACACATGTGAAGCCAGCACGCTACAGGATGAGTCATGGAGAGCTGAGGTCAGTGCAGAGATCTGGACACATTAGTGAGGAGAAGAGGGGAAGCACCTGCTCCAGCAGGGAGAGGGAAGGTTAAGTAGGAGTGAGGAAGGCATGGATGTTGGGGTACTGGATGACAGTGAGTGTAAGATCAATGTTTTGAGGCAGTTAAACTTCACGAAGGACGATTGAAAAGACCGAGGACTGTGGTTATAAAAACCAAAAACCACTCCTGAGTTAAATTTGGCCACTATCGCCATCAAAATAGTCCTTCTGTGCAGCATTACATTACTTGAAGTGCTTCTGCAACAGTAGCTTCCTGAAAGTCAAGCAATGAAAACATGTCAAGCACCGTATGCGATAAGCACTGAATCTCCCAAACTGTGTCAAAACCAAAACCACAACCCTTAAACTTGAAATTCATTTCGGGGAAGAAGTCACATGAAGTCATTTCTAGTGAGCAGGGTAGGTTAGGAGCAACTATTCTGTTGTGGTGAAAAAATGCACATAATCAACACCATATGAGCACACGTACAATGTGTCCAAGCACCCACATGCTACACGCTGGTTTGTGCCAAATGTTGTGCCAAAGACATTACAGTAGAACTTGCCTTGATAGTCCAACCTTTGGGGATAAATTCACAGTGCACAGCCACATGAATACTTAAGAAAATTACAAAAATGATTCTAATGTGCTTCTGAATTTAGGCTTGTCCAGTTTAAAAACTGTTGCTTCTTCTCTTAATGGTAGCCGCAAACCCACCTCTTGTGACCACTGATGATCCTTCACATGAAGGTTTAATGATCCAGCTGCAGTCTATACAGTAACTCTTGATGATGGTTGAGTTATAAACAGAAAATATTAGGTTAAGGAAATGAGTCATTCATTTAAACTATTTACATAAAGATGAAAGAGTTAAGAAAATGACCAGCTGCTCTCCTATCATATACCACTTCACTGGAGCAGTTGCCCCCAGTCTCGGTGACATCTTTTGTGTGGTCCCTTATTACACCACACACACAGGTTCTTGTCGTGCATGACACCCACACTAGACCGGAGTTTCTTAGGTGAAAAGAGAGTGGCAGCTTGAGACGGATCCTCCTGACCTGGTTGACTGTCTCTTTCAAGATCTTCCTGTAATTTTCGCTTTCGGTTTTCTGCTTGAGAAAGCCATATTGGATTTATCTGCTATGGAATTGTTTTACAAGTGAACTGATGGCAGAATTGGAATCCTTGACCCCCAAAACCTATGTCTAAACACCAAAATTATCCTCCTAGCTGAATTAGTTACTGAGATATAGGGGGTGGCAGTCATTTTGGCGGCCATTTTGAATTTGGGCTATAAAAAAGTTAGCCGTCATTTTTGGGAGGTACATAGGAGCTAAATTTCCTTCAAATTGGTCGAGTATGCCAAATCCACTGAGAAAAAAAGGTACGGAGAGGTTGGTCACGGAACCCCCCAAAATGACTCTACTATAGAGCTAATGGATGGATGTCTACAACATTCAATAAAAACCGCAGAAAAGATGTTTTTTTTATTAAAAAAAGCTTCTTTATCCACACCGTACTGCCATGAAGTGCTCTGCCTTTATTGCACAATGCATATGCACTGTGCAGCCATGAATGCAAAAACACAAACAAGACTAAATTTTGCTGCTGAGGTCATGAGATTTTAGATCAACCACGGAGATGCCTCTTGTAGGGGCTCCCCATCTTATGACTGCATTCAGGTATCTCTCCAAATAAAGGTTTATAGTCTTCTGTGCATTACAATACACCTTTTACAAACAGTGAATTTTGATTTAAGACAACACATGGTTCAGCGAAGTTAGTTTGATGCCTGCTGAGGTCTTTATCCAGGAACTGCTTGCTCAGTATTTACTGGTTAGTTCTTTCCCTATTCCCTGGTTATAGTCTTAGGAATTTCCATACATCATGTAAAGTGTTTTGTCCTTCTCAGAAACAAAATGTTTCCTTCTCTTTGCTCTCCTCTCTGTTGCTGCTGAAGCCTTATCAGTGCTTCAGGGACTAACTGACATTCACACCGACACTAATGACACCACAGGATTCAAGGCATTCGCTCTTCGCTCTCCCCTCTCGCCTCTCTCTCCCTATCTGTTTCTCTGTTTCTCATTTGTGCTACTTTTTCTCTTGTTCCCTCTTCCTGGGCAATTAGACAGAGGGAGAAGTCCCAGTTGGCTCGCGGTGGTAATCAAACATCTTTTTCTTGTCCATTTAACACTGGGATTAATTTCCTACAAGGTTAATTAAAGAGGCCCATCAGACAGAACTGATTATTGCAAAGGTTACTGTAGCACTCGCTGCCTCCATGCCTGCTTCTGTATATACACGAGTGTGTGCACACATAGTCATGCTCTGAAATGCATTCTTGTACATACACAAGCACCCTGAAGACAGAAATGGAAAAAGGATTATAATCTTGTTCATGACTAATCTTAAATTCAAATGCAAGATGATGTTTTAGAGGCCAACGAATGCACTGAAAGGTCACCATCATACAACGTGCAATCTGGTCCTTATTCTGCCGTCTTAAAGCCTGAAACACTGCTTGTTTTATTCAGCACAGCCAAAGTACACTGGTGAAATGAAGATGAACTTGAAATATGTTGTGGCCACCTTCTGTATTTCGGATGCTGGACTGTGAAATTCTGATTTTTGGTTCAGCACCACCAACAAAAGCACCAGAAAGTTTCATTATGGTTTCCTTTGTCCCACGCAAGTTCTTCACTTTTTACACACACAAAAAAAGAAATATCATCGACGTCATCGACAGCATTTGTTTCTTATTTCACTTTAGGAATAGGAATAAAAATGTCAGCAATTTATTTCTTTTGAATTTTCCATAATAGAGAGAAGAAGTCTCATTTAGGGTGTAGCTTTTATACTGTCATTTGTAGGTTTGTAGTCTGCAGGTTGACCTGTTGGTTTATATCTTCTTATCCAACTAAATTGTCATTGGCAGTTACTGAAACGATTTTCAAAAGACAAGAAGTGCTACATCAAAAGCAACATGTCCTCAAATTCATACGACCATATCGGTCGTTTGTAATGTGCACCGGAATACGACCCATGAGAGCATATTTACGTTAGCGCCCCTACGGGGAAAAGGAACACATTACAGGATTTAATTCGAGAAACGGCTTTTCCCTCACTTTCACAGCATGGGTTTAGGGATATGGTTAGGGTTAGGGTGAGGGAAGGGGATAGGGATAGTTTTAGATGAAACTTTGTTCATGGTGATGTTTCACCTGCGACACCGGAGTGTCGATATTTACTCAACCGCCAGAGGTCGCATAGTCAAAACGTAACACTCAGTCGTAATACGGGCGTGTACAGACAACCTATGTGGTCGTTTTTGGTTTGAGGACAGGCTGATCAAAAGCCTTCCAGGATTAATCCATAACTTTTACTGATTTACTATTTTGAAAAATGCTTATGCAGATATCAAAACGGTCCGCCCGCGGGCCGCTGAACCGTAACGGGAGTGCCCCAGAAAAATATTCGTTAGAGGGAGAATTGTGGTACGTGTCTACGAGATCCATCAATTTCTCGCATCCCATTCTCTGTCTATCTGAAATGCACCGCCTTGCATGCTAGCTCCGTTGCAGCACATTTTGAGCTGCAATCCAATGTGTTTCCCTGGAGTTCATTTGCATAAAGTAGACTTGACTCCTACTTTATGCAAATTTGGTACAGTAAACAGAGATCCGGCGCTACGCGAAACTTTCGTCAAAAGTCTAAACTAGCCGTTGTTGAACTAAAACAAGGACAAATACAGCAGCTTATTTCTCGCCTCAAATGTTTTCAGGAATATTTTTTCGCTGAACTATTGTCGTGATAAAAAGAGAACGTTTGCAACCGAGCCGCCATGTTTGTCCGACGCCCCTACTGGACTGATTCTCAAGCACCGTTATGTGACTACCTAGTGACTCGCCCTCTGAGCAGGTGATTTTCAGATATGGTATGTTTCCATGCAAGAAAAACGAATGCTGTGGACACACACCATTGGCCAATTGGACAATGTTAACGTGTTACAGATCTGACATCCTGGTAGAAGTGGTAAGAGCTGAAATTTCGCCTTTCAACTTCACAACCCAACACAATCTGCTAATAGCTGTAGTTGACTTCACATTTACCACGCCAATGTTAATTTTCTTATAATTCATATAATGTTATGTATATATCCAGAAATAAATTAAGTAGGGTGAAATATGTAGAATGCACGTAATTCACACCAAGTCAAACAAGTTGTCAGTGTGGCTGTTGTGTAAAAACAGATGGTGAAAAATTTATTCTCAGTTTTATCACAGCTCAGTAACCACCATGACAGATCATCTAGCAATGCTATACTAATTCGTCTGTATTAGAAAGTTTTGCCAACCTTTGTGTTTAAGGCTTCAGGATTTGAAAGTGAACATATCAAAGGTGGCATATTTTTAAAAAAGCTGGACTAATAATCATTTAACAGTGGCAGACACATCAAGCAACAGTTTCAGTGGCTCCAGCATCTCCAAGTGACAGCAACTAAACTCAGATCATGATGGAAAGAAGCCGTCTAATGCTTAAAAATGGAGAAATTACACCACAGTGGAAATTCACTAAATAAAAAACCAGGTTAAAATGATTTAAAATGATGGAAATGCTAACTTTGATGTGTATTTTATAATAGATTTTTTTCTATGACCACTCAATTTGTGGGAGAATAGGCATGATTTCAGTCCACAAAGACTTTCATTTGTTGACATTTGTACATATAGACACTACCGTTGAAAAGTTTGGGCACCTCATTCACCTGAATGAGAAAAGGTGTCCAAACTTTTGACTGCTAATGTACTTTATTATTAATCTCAGACCATAGACTGGAGTCACTCTCTAATCTGTGGTAAAGTACTTAAAAAATTCTATTGTTGTTTTTCTTTCAAACCCACTAAACATTATTAGAAACGTGACCATGGTCTTCGGCTTTTTTCTGTTCTAGAATTTGCATCAAATACTTTGAAAAATGAGAACTTTTGCGATAGTTTTCAGAGAGACCAGATTGTATGCCAGGAAATTGAAAAAACAAATTAGCTGAATGGCTATTGGGCTTTTCATGTGTTTGTCTATGTTGACAGTCTGATCACATAAATGCAGTAATGCTTCATATCCATATTGAATTAGACCGGATGGTAAAATCCGTAAAATTGGACTGTCTCCCTTGCAGTGAAGTTTGTCTCCATTAATAAAGAAATGTATTCCATTGCAATGAACATTATCGGGAATTATGGACACCAAAGTTAGCTCTGCTAGGTGTGGCTAACAAAGCCAGCTAAACATCTTCATCAAGTTTTTAGGACAAATGAGCACAGCTATGGTTTATTTATCCATTCCTACAGATTCTTGCCCAGCAATTTCAACCCTTCTACATGTCTGTCAGGGGGTTCTGTACTTTCAGTATTCTTGCTCTAACTGTGAGGCTGTCAAGCAACCAGTAGAAACTCCAATTAATCTGGTAAAGCATGAAGTCTCCTGTTAAAACAAGAACCTTTTGACCTATGATCAGTACAATTTATGGACTTTATAGTTTTTACAACATACAATAAGAAAATATTTCACAATCAACACCAAGAAACGAAGCAATAATGTGAGTATTTCTTTTCAGAGTGAGGAACAAGAAGATTTTTCAACCTCAACACCGCCCTGAGGGGGACTTAAAAAGGAAACAGGTTAGTAAACACAGCACCTTTAAAGCTGTTATTTCTGAAATGTAATTTAAAATTTTCCCGAGGACATTTTACACAGTGTGCGAGTGTTTGTTGACTGTGCTTTGGGTGTTTGCAGCATCTGAATATGTGCATACACGACCTGTAAATCGTGTTAGTCGTGGAGAACGAGCTGTGACTGCTCAGGTCCACCTCTGAGCCACTGCCGAGAACAAAGGTCACCATGACAGGTATAACTAGACGGAGAAAACACTCCTATTCAACCGGTTACCATAACAGCAGCGAGTATGACCAGGGTCACAGTCCATAACACACACACACACACACACACACACACACACACAGAGTCTCAATTAGCAGAGCAGCAGCTATTGCCCTGAATGCCAGCCTGTTTCTGTTTATGCTGCACAGTGAGAAAGAGCCCTGAGGTGACACACACATTTCTGCACACGGTCACACATGTGCAGGTTCATTAGCATGCTAATTGGAGGTGAGGACAGTGTGGTGTGGAGGTGGTACAGAGCAGCCCCAGTGTATTAATCACAGGCTCAGTGAGACCAGCTGACTCCCCAACCTGCTCCTTCAGGGGCAGCACAGAGAGCCCCTATCCCAAAGGTGTGAGTGTGTGGGGAAGGGGGTTTCCGACGCTATCGTACCATCCGACATGCAGTTCAGACGGACCATAAATCCCACTTCAGTCCTCTGTTCATCACCCCTGCACCGACTACCACCCACCTCCTATATGCTCCCCCAGCTGAAGCCTCTGTGACTCCTCAGCCAGCTGGTAAAGAGAGCCACGGTGCACAAGGAGCGCTGTGTTCGTCCATGTTCATTGAAAATGAACAATCTTTGCTTTGGGTCCTATCACAACAACATACGTTATGCTTTTAATGACCCATTTAATTTATCTATAGGTTCAAAATTTTGTCTTCCAAATATTTTTGTGTTTGAGACTCAATAGTGGAGGTTATTTTTCACAAGCTCTGTTTTACGTACAAACACAACAAAATATATTATGAGTGTATTATCAATATTAAACATTTAGTGGTTAAAAATTGTGTCTACCAAAGATTTTTATGTTTGGTTACATACATTTGTTGCTCCTAATTGATCCTCTTACTCTTCTTTTTTCAAATTTACATATGTTTTGGGCATTTTTCCTTTTTTTAAATAAACAAAATGGCCAGTGAAGACAGATAGGGTTTTTAAAAATGTCTTTAATACATTCATTGGTTAAAGAAGTATGACTCACTGTTGAGTCTCAAAGATAAAAATCCTGGAAGATAATTTTTTTTTCAAAAATTTTGCTTTGGGTCCTAACATGACAACATGTTTTATGCGTTTAGGAATACATTTTATATATTTATCAATGAAAAAATTATGTTTAACAAGTATTTTTGTGTTTGTGACTCAACATTGGAATTTTTCGATTTTACACAAACATGACCACATGAATCATGTGTTTAATTATCTATTTTGTGTGTGTATATATATATATATATATATATATACACACACACACATATCCCTTTTCAAGACAGTCAGAGACACTTTATTATCATCTGAGTTAAAAAGATGTGTCTTTATTGAGATTCTTTAATATGGAGAGTAAAAAGGAGTCTCTGATGCTTTATATTTTTATGGGTTAAAATTACCAAACACTTTCATTGCTGTTATTGTAAATTTGTTGCTTCCAACCGATTTTTAAAATCTTCTTATCTTCATATTTGTGTAGTTTTCTGACATTATTCACACCATTCTTATTAAAATGACAATGAAGACAGATAACGTGGGAAAGAGAACTAATAAATTCAAGTAAATGGTTGCGATTCAAACTAGAGACTCACTGATCATGGCATCAACCCTCATCACTTTATTTTCATAATTGTTTGTTGTTTGATTATCTTTGTAACTCCTCAAATTCTAAGTCTAGTCTGTTTTTTGCAACCTCTATGTTTTATTTAACATGTGGTGTTGCAATCTTGGAGCTCAACGGGATGCTTTTCTGTGTGTTCCAAGTAAACGGTAATAAAATTCTTGATAAATATGCTTATCACACTAATGTCAAGGTGTGATTTCAAAGTTAGAGTCCTGTAATTAAAGAAAATAATATTAAATCACAGTACTACATTTGTGCTTTTTAATGACAGAAGGCAGTAGGTAGTATATCAAACTGTAACCTTGTATAGTTGTTACAGCGATCTTGTTCGCAAACAGCTGCCTTTTTTAGAAATCCAGCAGACACAGAGCAACATTAGCATTCACTTGAAGTTGTGTAAGTGTCCACCTGATGAATGTAAAGTTGCTTTTCCACAGCAGGGGACTTAATGACCTGGAGCTTCTCATAAACTGAACCTTAAGAACCTGGAGGCTGAACGTGGTCGGTTCTACTTTGCTCTTCCACTTGAAGCGGCTTTATGAAGTGGGAAGGATCAGATGTGCATCATTAAAAAGGCCTCGGTGCACAGCAGAGCTCTCCATAGTTATTTATTACAAAGAGTTTTTTTAAAAAATCCTTATTGACATACACACACACAAGTGAAATGGTGGCTACTGGTATAGATTTGATGACACAGCTACTGGACCAATGACACTGAACCAAAAGAGTAGATGTGGACCACAAGAACCCAAACAAGGAACTGAAACTAAAGGCGGACGTGACATGCATACCATTCCTGCTTTATCAATCTGTTAAACTAACTGCATGCTGTCATTCTAACACAATTCACTTCTACATTAATGTCAGGCAGGCAGCTGATGTAGTGTTCACTTGTTGTCATGGTTACAGTGATGTGGTGTTGCTATCTCGCAATGATACAGAAATCTTTAACAAATCCGTGGATCCAGACTATAAGCCGCATCACTGCCAAAATCTAATCATTTGGTCCTTGTGTCATCCCTGAACGTCCCTGAAAATTTCATCCAAATCCGTTAGTTCGTTTGTGAGTAATGTTGCACACAGAAAGACAAACAGACAAATGTACACCGATCGTCACATAATTCTGCCACGTTCATTGGTGGAGTAATAAAATTATTCCAACAGATGTGATGGAGCTCAGGACTGAACCTGAGGGTAGTTGCCATGTGATTTTTTTTTAAACTGCAGGTGATGAACTGGTTGACACCTCACCTGTCTGATACAAACAAAGGTGTGCAGTATCATGAAAACAGATCGACAGATTTAGATGAAATTTTCAGCGAAAGTCAGAAATGAAACAAGGACCAACTGATTAGATTTTGGCAGTGATGCAGCTTATAGTCTGGATCCATGAATTTGTTAAAGATTTCTGTATCATTGTGAGATAGCGGCAAGGTGTCACTGTAACTATGACAGCAAGTGAACACTACATCAGCTGCCTGCTGATGATCACATGATTGTGATCCTACTACATATCCACCGCTGCAGACGTACTGGGATTTATCCATTGGAAATGATACAAGGAACAATTGATTAAATTGTGGGGGTGTTTCTGCGTCCCATCAATTCCTGCCACGCGCTACATATTTCGGTCATGTGATTCGGTTTCAGTACATAACGTACACATACATAACACACGCCTGTCATTTTGTTTGTGTGTACATCTATATGAAATGGACACATTCTATAGTGCTGTGATTTCTGCCACGTATTCTTTCAAGATTTCAGCCATCAGACATGATACAATGACTGAGCAGCCTTGGCGGAGTACTGCGCTCTCTGAATGCTTTTCTTGTTAACCATTAGATCCTGATCCATCCAGTCTCCATGTCAGTTCATAACTACAAGTAAAAAATGAAGTTATGCAGGCAACTCTCTAACTTTGTAGACACTCACATGGGTATGCATGCAGCGGGTGTTTAATGAACTCAGAGGGAAAACTAATACAAACACCTGGAAGCAAGTTTTGACCAAACCTGGATTCCATTTATTATTAGTGAGTCTCATTTCCTCATCAGGTCTGTCTTCATCATGATAAAGTTGTATTTTTATGGACATTTGAGTTTGTACTAGACGTAAAATTGTGAAGCAAGTATGAAATGTGTTTGTTTTGGTTCTGGCAGCAAATAGTGTCTTTCATCTCTGGTGCTGAAATGCTGAAAAAGCCCATCATTTGTGGATGCTTATCTGTAATTGACATGCAGTTCAGTGTTGTGTTAAAAACAAGACAGAAATGTTACTATGTCTGACCTAGAAAGATAACTGTTGCAATTTCTATGGGAAAGTGTGCAGGTTTTTCATTCAGACACATAGCTGGCATGTTCATTTGCTGTCGGCTTAACAGAGAAGGTTACATATCTGGGTTTAGACTCCAAAACACTCCAAATCTGAGGGAAACTCCAGAACCACTAACAATTATTTGTAAATTCATCGCTACATGCAACACCTCTTTATATTAAAGGTGTTATTTTTGAATTGTTAGTATGAAATGTGCAGCTTTTAAGTAGTTCTAATGTCAGCCTGGGTCCAGAAAATAAGTTTTCACATCAACACAGCTGCAGCTTCAACAAGTATGAGCTTCACCATATCTTTGGTTTTCATGACACTGTCACTGTGCCAGGTATTTACCAGATAAGGAGCTGATTTAGGAACGTGTTAAAAGATCCGCAGAGAGCCAGACTGAGAGATGGAGGGAGAATAAGAGCTAATGTAGCAGCCAAAAGTAACCTGCTGTTACTGTAACAAGGGAGCCTGATAACACGGTAATAACAGGCTAATCGTATTTGGGTTCAGAAACCACAACATGCTAATTCAATTAGCTTAATAAGCCCCTGTAGATAAAGGGCTTGTTTCGGCTGTCGTGATTGGCTCAAGGTCCCAGGGAGGTGGTCCTCTGGGGCAGAATGTCTCAGCATCCACCACCACCGGTAGAGGGGGAACTTCCTGTGTGCCAGTGTGTGGCACATTTGTCTGCTGCCTTTAAAACACTTTAAGAGCTTTCAGTGTTTATGATGTGTAACTGATGTGTTTCCATGGCAACGCCAAGTTGATTGGCAGGTAAATCTTGCAGAACAGCACAGGCCTCGCTATCAATAGATCAGGACTGGATGATATTTCATGCAGAGAAGTGCTGGAAAACAAGTTACTTCCAAGTTGCACACAAAGTGACGCACACAGCAGCAGATTCTCCAAAGCAACACATTCACAGCTCCCACTTCTGTAAACTGCACATCCTCTTAAAGTTTCAACAATGAGGAAAAAGTCGCTCGTCCCTTGGAACTTTCTTTATTGTTTGTCTTCACAAACACGCAACACAATGCCGAACAAAACCATTCTTAGTCTATTGTCCCGGTGCTGTGTCTCAGTTCACTCTGAGCGTCTGTCTCAGTGCCGGGCTCTTTGTGTGGAGACGCACAGAAAGGCACGGCAGTATTGTTTCACTGGCTGAGGAGGAGAATGGAACTGTTACAGTGGAGAGAATTGGCAGCTGAGCCCAGCGAGGAGATTCTCCACACAGTATTAGGGAAGAGGGATCACGACGCTCCACCGCCGCGCTGGCCCCTCTCACCCCTCACACACACACTCACTCACACACACACACACACACACACACACACACACTGAAACGACACGCACGGCCTCCCTCCCCTTCCCTGTGAAATCTGCATTCTCTCTTAACCCTTTGTTTCTCAGCAGACGAGCTAATCTGTTTACGGGTGTTTGTGAGGGTGCCTTTGTTTGCGCCACGCACATATGCACGTACGCACACACACATTAATCTGCAGGCCACGAGCCAGCTGACACCAGCAGAATATAACACCGATCCCCACAGACTCTCTCCTACACATACACACACAGTCTTTCTTTCTTTCTTGATTCTTTCTCCCATGTTCCCACATGTACGTGTTCGTGCATGCAACATGCGACTACATGCATACTCTACCCGGCTATAGGAAGAAGAAGGGGGGGTGGGGATGGTGCATCTGATCAGCAGTACATAAAGCAGATAAGAGAGGAAGGCAGTGTCAAATGAACAGAGGCAGTGTAGGCAGAGAGCGGATGGTGTCTGGAGGCAGAGAACTGCTGTAAACAACACAGCTTGTATTTAAAGAAGGATTTGTTCAGAAGCGGAGGGCACAGCTGGATCTGTACTGTACACATCAGCAAAATGGGGGGAAAAAAAGCAACAACCTACTCCCTCTCTGACTGGGCCCGTTTCTCTCCTCACACCAGCTCGATCCCCTTCATCAAACGTCACAGCAATTTGAGAGATTAGACAGCACGGATTAGACACCACAAGGCTGCCTCTTTTTGAAGCGTTGGATGTCTTTGTGCTCCATTCTTTCCAGCCCCTTTCATTTCATAAGACGATATTATATCAAGTGGTGGTAAGACTCTCGCATTCACAATAACGGCGTCTCAGTCGATTCTCTGACTATAGGATATGGGTGAGTAATTATGTAAGAAGTAAACACCTCTCGCTCGCTGCTTTTTTCCACCTTGCACTGGCATACTTGTTTATTAGTTGGTCTTACTAGGTTTCTCAGCCACTACTTCTTCTCTGATTAATGAGATACGCGCACACACACACACACACACACACACACACACACACACACACACACACACACACACACACACACTTAAAGGCACGTGCTCTCAACACCAGCTCCCCTCTCACCAACTTAGCGGTGCTATTAGTAATGATTGAACCCTATCCAGTGGATGTAATATATTAGCAGGGAGATTATTCTGACGTTAAAACATGTTCCCTGTGCTGACAGCATCATCAATCACCCTCACACTGCCTGTAGAAGACTCACACACTGGACATAATTGCTTCAGCATGGGGCTGGTAGGAGGGAGGACGGGGAAGGAGGGAAGGACGGAGGGGAGGGCGGGTGAGGAGAGGGAGAATGTGCGAGATTGAGTGTTTGTATTTGCATGAGCCACACAGGCAAGTGCAGAGCTGAGAATAAAGGACGGCTGCACTGCCTAAACTGGAATTTGATGATCCAGATTAGTCCAAAAATGAGCCCTAATTTCAGCCATTGCTCATGAAAAATGGCTCCAACAATTATTTCCAATAACTTGAGTTAATGAAACTGAATGTGCCTATTACCCTCTTTCCCTCTCGAGTCCTTCTCAGGCGGATGGAGCTTTCTTCTCTTTGATTTTTCATCTCGTCTCTGTGCTTAAAACACACTCCGTCAAAAGTGAAAGTGCTACAAGTAAATTATTATGATCAGTAAATTTAAAGTACAATTAAATTAATTTGGGGGGGGCAGAGCAAGATAGAGGTAGAAAGCTTTTGCAAACAGTAGTCCATTAATGGCTCTCCTTTTAGCTTAGTTTTGGTCTCCACCAGTTCCCAAAGGACAAATCTGTCTCTTTACCTCACTAAAGCGAGCTCTAAAAGGCTCTGTAAAACCAAGAGATGAGATTTCTCTGTGGATTTGTCACTAAAATTGTTAATTTTTCAATAAAAATATTGATAAGTTTACCCTTAAAGTAATTTTATTCTTCATGCAGCAGACTTGTCTGGTCAGTATTTTCTTACGTTATGTTTGATTAATGTTCCTGATTCAGTCCTGTTGCACAAAAAAAAGCCAATTATAACATTATAGTTGGGTGAGTTAAAACTATCAATGACATTGTCTTTATTAGCTTTTCTATGATTGTATGTTTTATTAATATATTTAGTAATCTGCAAAGTACTTATGGCTATTAAGTAGAAGTAGTACAGAAAAGAGTAAGCACACCTTAAAACAAAGAAAAGTACAGGTGGTGCAAAATTAAAGCAATCAAGTAATGAAAAAAGTATCTAAGAAAACTGCGTGACTGCGCAATATCACAAAAAAACAATAAATGATGTATAATTAGCTGTATTATTTTTAAGTATGGGGTCTTTCATCTAACAGGTAATTAAAATAAGAACACTTCTACATTGAAAATACAGACCCAGAAGTACAAATACCTGCAACAAAGTCAGTTGGAGCAAAGCATGGTTTCCAATTAAGGCTAACTGATGTTAAAGGGGAACTTTGGTTTTTTTCAACCTGGGGTCTGTTTTCATATGTCATTTCATACATGTGAGTGATGGAGAAATGAATTTTCGACATAGCTCCAGTATTTAGCCAGGCAGGCAGCTTAGCAGCTCAGCTAGGAGCTCAGCTGAGCTCAGCTCAGCTCTGTATCCAAATCTCAGGACACTAGAAAGCAAATCTTGTTCCGAAATAGCGCGATTTCGTGAGCTATCGCGCAATTTCGGAATGAGATTTGCTTTCTAACGGCCTGAGATTTGGAAACAGACCTCAACAAATAGTGATCGCCAAGTAATGTGGAGGTTTTCGTTCACTTCTCATCTCTAGTATGTTTTGGGACACTCGTCGAGACTATCCGAGCCGGTCAGTGTGGGAAAAAAGCACGTTAGGGCGGACTTTGACGTGGGGGGGCAAGTTGCCCCATACTTTTCGCTAGCTGAGCTGCTAGCTGAGCTGCTAAGCTGCCTGCCTGGCTAAATGATGGAGCTATGTCAAAAATTAATTTCTCCATCACTCACATGTATGAAATGACATATGAAAACAGACCCCAGGTTGAAAAAAACCGAAGTTCCCCTTTAAAAGTTGTTGGTTTTGTCAAAGGCAGCATGGCAAAGAAATGCCCCAAAAACATTTCAGTGACATTCCACAGGAGTGTGCTTGGTTTTATTTTGCTTTCGATATTGTATCATGTATTTTTTCGCTCCTTTTTGGGGGTGAATTTTCCTCAGATGGACAGAACTTCTTTTCCTTTCTCTCTTCTCATCTGTTTCCAAACCCTGCTGTTTAGCTTTGCTCTCACCTGCCTGTGACATTACTTTTTCATCACTAACCTTCAGTATTTGCATGCTGCTCACAGGAAGGTGTGGATGTAAAACTACACCACGGCCTGCGAAGCCCACCTTTATATTTCTTCTATCTGATATAATCCCTGCTTTCCCATTCCTCTTGTTGTCTTTCTGTGGCAGAGACCATCTCTCTCTCTCTGCTTTTTCTTTCTCTTTCTGTAATGTGATCCAGTGATTAGTATTCTGCTCAGGCGTTGGGATGGAAAGCAGAGTGGCTGCCGAGAGGTGTGCTGAATCACATCACTCATATTCCACTGTGTGTGTTTCAAAGTGTGAGACGGAGGCAGAGAGTGTGTGTTTGTGTGTGTGAGAAAGAACCAAATCAATCTTATATCATTGACCAGCCACTAAGTGTTGTGCGTGCTAGCGTCGCTCTGCATTGTTTAAACACACATTTACCATCTAACTGAGCTGCTGTAGTGCCATTTGTCAGTTTCGCCCTGCGTGGTATGAGTGCATGTGTTCGCACACATACCAAGGTCAACTGCACCTGAACGCTGCGGGCTGCTGATTGCAGACAGCAGTTTTTATGTGCGAAATGTAACGCATATATTGCATAGATAACATCAACAATGGTTTACCTCACTACAATATGTGAAGTTAAATGTGTGATGTTTGTCTAGTAAGCCACCTTTCTCCATGTGCAGACTGAGCACTAATTGGTCATCTGGACAGGCCAGATTTACTGCAGCTAAACATAAATAACGCTCTGTGGTATTTAGCAGAGTTACAGCTTAATAGTGTTGTTTTATTGTGAGCATGAATACGCTATAAAATACAAAAATTAAAAATAAAATGTTTTACGGCCAGGAAAACAACAGTGTGAAATACAAATGGGCTCAGAGCTGGCAAAGCTCCTGACGTGCCAACGAGGGCATAAATTAAGCCCTCCGTCCAACTTCTGCGACTGTGTGTGCAGCCTGGTTATTTTTCGAGGGAAAACTCACCAGGGCTGAGAATACACTCTTGTAGACAACACCACAGAAACCTTTTCCAAGGCCGCACCCTGTTGTGAGCATGCATCAGGTTCAGTTCATGGCCGCACTGTGGATGACTGGGAGACTACAGATTGAGCTAAGAAACAAATCTGAATGCTTGGTTTCTGTTTTACCTTTAACTGAAAAACATTGTGGACATAGAAATCTATCTTTTCCATTAAAACAGCATTCCTTTCCTCACAGAAGCTAAAGCCCAACCAAAACTACACTACATGCACCAATTGAAGCCATTACACCTCACTACACTTCAGTGAATGAAAAATGTCCAGTTTGATAAACTTGCATCCTTTCAGTTTGTTTTTTCACACAGCTAAATAGAGCAGTAGCTAAATCCATGGATAATGATTCCTCAGTTCATTAATAATGTGTAAAAAAAAACGAGAGGAAAATGCTGGCTGCGTAGCGTAGCGATAGCCTGACAACCTTGTAAGTTTTTGGTGTTTGTGGAATTCATGCAATTCGTTCCCGTGAAGGTACATTTAAATTTCATATAAATCCACAGATATATTCATCTTACTATATACAGACACAAGTAGCATTTCCTATAACCAATAGCTGTGAATAATAAAAGTAAGTTTATTTTCTTATATTGTTCCTGTAGTGAAGAATGAATATATTTTATGGAGCATCGGATGATGCTGGAAAGCTACTTAATACCGTTTCTTTAGTTTTTTAGAAATTTTGAAATGGCGCGAGCTATCGCGCGATTTCGGAATGAGATTTGCTTTCTAGCGTCCTGGGCTTTGGATACAGACCACAACAAAGAGTGATCGCCAGGTAATGTGGAGGTTTTCGTTCACTTCTCATCTCTAGTATGTTGTGGGACACTCGTTGAGACTATCCGAGCCGGTCAGTGTGGGAAAAAAAGCACGTAAGGATGGACTTTGACGCGGGGGGGGCCAGCTGCCCCATACTTTTCGCTAGCTGAGCTGCTAAGCTGCCTGCCTGGCTAAATACTGGAGCTATGTCGAAAATTAATTTCTCCATCACTCACATGTATGAAATGACATTTGAAAACAGACCCCAGGTTGAAAAAAAACGAAGTTCCCCTTTAAACCTGCATTCTTTCTAATAGCCACCAGGGGGATGCTCTCTGGTTGCAAAAGAAGTCGCAATGCATAGAAGTCCACTAGAAAATAAACCAAATTGTAACTTGATTTGTTACCACAGTAAACATTTAACTAATAAGTTTATTGTCTCAACCTGTGGTTTCAAGTTTCATTCAGTATTACGGGATATTTATTACTGTTTACTACTGAGTATGTGATGATCGGCTTATGTGTGTCCGTCTGTTTGTTTGTTAGCAACATTACTCAAAAGCAGATTTGGATGAAATTTTCAGGGAAGGTCAGAAATGACGCAAGGACCAACTGATTAGATTTTGGCAGTGATGTGGCTTATAGTCTGGATCCACGGATTTGTTAAAGATTTCTGTATCATTGCGAGATAGCGTCACGGCGTCACTGTAACTATGACAAGTGAACACTACGTCAGCTGCCTGGTGACGATCACATGATTGTGATCCTACTACAAATCCACTACTTATCAGGACTTATCCGTTGGAAATTAATACGAGGAACAACTGATTAAATTCTGGGGGTGTTTCTGAGTCCCATTAATTCCCACCGCTTGCTACATATTCAGGTCATGCGATTCAGTATCTGTACATAACGTACACATGCATAACACACGCCTGTGTTCAGCACAAGATCACTTTGTTTGTGGGTACATCTTTATTAAATGGACACATTCTACAGTGCCGAATTTTTCATCCATCGAAAATGATCGATTAATGAGTCAAAGTTTATTTCTATAGCTCTTTACAACAGCCCAAAGGGTGACCAAAGTGTTTCACAATGAAAACAAGAGAATAACTTATAAACAATACAATAACTTAAAACAGGATAAACAATCACACTCACACTCACACCTATGGGCTAATTTATAATAATCAATTAACCTCAGCAATGATATAACAACTGAGCAGCCTTGCCGGAGTACTGCACTCTCTGAGTGCTTTTCTTCTTTTGTAAATTGTGGTTGCATTTAAAACAGACATAAACCAGTGCATGTTTCAGGGTTGCCATGTGACTGATGAGTGCCCTATGGATGTACATAATAACCTTGGGCAGCGTTACCAAACTCCTGCTCATAAAATTATAATTGACCAAGACGGAGACAGCCAAATTTCAGACGTAATGCTTTTAAATGGTTCACAAACCAGCAGGTGACAACACAGTGGCTTTGTTCATCTTTTAAATACAGTCTGTGGGTCTAACTTATGTCTCAGCTGCAGCCATTACCAGCGGTTAAGATACAGTGCAGCAAAATTTGCATTATTCATTCCATCCTGTTCCAAATGGCTGCAGGTGAACCTGGGACCACAACTTCAGCCAATTGGAGTAGGTGGTCATGAATAACGCAAATTTTATGTAAATAGCTTGTGAAACAGACCAGTGGAGTACAGAGGGGAAATGTGGGTTGTAAGGAAATAAATCCATCAAAACTTGTGATGTTACTGATAAATGAGAATCGGAATCAGTATTTCTCTCTTGTATTTCATGAATATTATCCAAAGGAATAATACGTTCTTTGGTACTGGGTTACTGCCTTAAAATGATACTCAATTTAGAAACCACGGAAATGAAAGTCTAAGAACCTTCCATGAGTCTACTGCAAGTTTGTAACCTTTATTTCCCTCAGTGCTACTGTTGTAGTTACTGCTCCTTTCTAGTTTAACATACAAGCACAATTAACCACAAAATGTCTTTGGGTCATTCCAGAATTGGAGGACATTTTACGTCCCACTCATCAAATTTCAAATAATCTATGTACAAATTTCTAAATCATGCAGTTGTTGTGTAAATTTACTTGTCCCGAGACCAAGTCTAAAAAGCTAGGAGAAAAGAATGCTTGAAAAATATTTTTAAAATACCAAATAAGTCTGGAGTTCCTCCTAAAATGCAGTTTTTCTCTTGATGACCAAATTCAATCTCAAATAAAACGCTTGACATGAAATTTAAATCCCCATTTTTTGGGGTATTTTTTTCATTGATGTCTCTTGTGTGAATGTTTTTTTGAAATCAACATAATATTTTAAATAATAATTATTATGCATAGAACATGTCCCACAACAGCCCCGTTAGCATGACCTTTTTAGCTGCTAGAAGAAGAAAACATTGAATCACATGACATAACATTGTCAGCCTTGATTGAATGTCTCACTCTACCTCATACTATCAGGATAGGACAAATGACTTTTACTTTTTTCTTTACTTTTTTCCATCAGTCAGTTTGTCATCTTGGTCATCAGTAACAGCTAGCTAAATATCTAGCTTCTACTGCTGAGAAAAAGCTAACATTAGCACGGATTAGCAACCCTGTTACTGTGACTAGAGTAGGGTTACAAACAGCAAATATAACATGGAATAAAAATGGTACCACTGATGTGTAAGCTGAGCCAATCAAGCCTTTGATAGTTTATTACATATTATTGATGAAGATGGAGCAGAAAATTGTTAAAAGAAGGTGTATTTTTCAAAAATTTTGAAGCCAAAATGTCCTCCAATTCTGGAATGAACCCTTTTGTGACATGAAAAAATGAGAAAACTCAGATCTATTCCACACTTCAAAATGTATTCCAACTTTCAAACTACATCCTGAATTGAAGTTTGACCATTTTTCCCCTCAATCACAATTTCTTCTTATGCGATTGTTTTTTTCTCTCAGTAAATAGACCACAACAGATTTTAGTTAGCATTTCCCGACAGCCTCTATCACCACAACACTGTGCTGCCAAACTCTACCTCGTGTGAACAAAAGGAGAAATTTCATTACAGTATGAATTTCCAGAAAAACGCCGTCACACTGTGAGGACATTACCATAACAAATACCACAAACGGCGACGTGTGTACAAAGCATGCTTCACTAAAAGGTAGAGAGACTAGAGAGATGCTGTGCACAGGTACACAGAGGGATAAAACAGAAAGCGTGTGTTTGTATGTGTGTGTGTGTGTGAATGATAGGATAGGAGTGTGTGGCGGCGAGGGAGGGCGGAGGGCAGAGGAAGACGGAGTGTGTGTGCATGCATTAAAATAGGGGATTTTCTTGTCAGAGTAGCAGGGTTGGGGATTAGTTTAGGATCTGACTGAGACATAGGAGAGGAGGGCTGATGATTTTAGCCACATAAAGAGATGACTGGGCAAATACAGGCACATACATCAATATCAGTGGCGAGCGCATTATAGCGACGCCCAGCAGGGTGAAGGGGGGGGAAAAAGCACATCCAGCAGACAAGCGAGTATTTGTTTATGCACGAGTGGAGAGAAGGAAATTAATATCAGTGTATTGAAACCGTTCCTATGGAAGATCTTTATGCTTCCTCAAACCGCAGATTCACACACACACACACACACACACACACACACACACACACACACACACACACACACACACACACACAGACACACACATATACACACACATCCTGCTGAAAGACAGGCACTAAAATAACCTCTGTTCCAGCTGGTGGACCGCTGAGGTTCCTGCTGGGCTGTTTTAATGGGGAAAATTAGCCAAGCAGAAAGGTGGATCCTGTTTGTTATGCTCCACTGTCCCCCTTCCACACAGTCGGCCAAGGAGGCATCCTCTGTTGTCCTCTCTCGCCGTCTCTCTGAGCTCTCTTGACACTGTGTATCTCCACCAGCTGCTGCCGCCTTCATGCATCCCTCTCCTCCTGCCTCCACACTCTGCCAGGCACAGATACATACAGGACGCATACCCGGCCGAAAAATAATCACAAATAAAGCTGCATGTGAGTCTCAAAAAAAAAAAAAAACCTGCAGGAGGATTTTTCTTTTTAAACATTCCAGGTCCATCATTTCTCATATACCTGCTTCTGCACACTGGCAACTATCCCATGCCAAAGGGAGAATGTGATGAGGTAAAAGTAAAAAAACAAAACAAAAAAGAAACGGGGGGGAAAAAAGGTGTAAACAAATGAGAGGTTTTCATAATGCAGGGGAGTCGGAGTGAACAGTGAGAGAGTGAGGGATGAGAGGAGGATATGCAGAGGGGTGAAAAGCTTCTTTGTTCTGGATGCCCTTGAGACAGCTGACATCGCCACAATAAGACCTTCTTTCAGAGGGAAGGAGACGGAGTCAGAGCAAGAAAGAGAGGCAAAGAAAGAGAGTGGGGTTTAGTACTTTTGGCATACTGATAGGGTTGAGGTCGGGATAGGAGGAGGAGGAGATCTAATGACACCTAATGTGAGTCAGTGTGTGTTTGGTGTCATGCATCATTCTGGAAAGTTAGCATGAATGAGCAGCACTCCTGTGTTTTTATAACCAAATCATGACCGAGAGAAATTTCCAATCAAGTACGCTGTATCATATCATATTGTATTTAGGTTAACTGTATTGCATAATTTCATATTGTCCTATATGGTGTAGTATCAGATGGTTTAATATTACACTGTGTCATAGTATGTCATTGAATATGGCAGGCCTACTGCTTTGTATCATTTCACATGGTGTTATACTATCTCATATCATATTACATTGTATCATATTAAAGGCCTTTTGTATCATGTCATTGCATTATATCATATTATATCGTAATATCGTGTATTCTGTTGTGGGCCCACTGTATAATATAATTTCATATTACACTGCATCATATTTTATTCTGTTGTTTCATGTTATAGGTTTACTGCATCGTGTCTTATCGTATTATTCTGTATTGTATCATCGTATTGTAGGCCTACTATATTTAATATCATAACATAAAACTATATGAATCCTGAAGTAAATGTTTGTGCTGTATTATATCATGCCATATAGTACTGTATTGTATTTTGGGCCTTTCGTATCATCCATCTATACATTTTCGATACTACTTCTTATAATATCCTCTGGATAATCATGGAGGGGTCTGAGTTTATCTCAGCTGACTTAAGGCGAAAGTCAGATACACCCTGGACACATCATCAATCCTACTGGATCATATAAATTCATATCATAATATGCTGTATCGTACCACATGGTATTATATTGTGTTGTGTAGTAGACTTACTGTTTTGCATCATTTCATATCCTTTAATATACTGTGTAGTATAGTATCTTATTTTACAGTATTGTATCATACATATGGCATGGTGTTGTTCTGTGTTATATCATATCGTACCATCACCATATCGTATTGTTTTCATATGGTATTCTAGTCTGTAGTATTGCATTGTATGATATCATATCATGTTGTGTGTTGTGTCTGCTGTACGCTGTCATTTCATATCATATCGCACTGGATCATATCACATCATCTAATATTGTAGTGCATTTTACGCCTACTAAATCGTATCATTTCATATTGTATTATACTTTCTCAAATCATATCATATTTTATCATAATATGCTGTGTCAAATCATATCATTTTATATTCTGAGTTTATCATAGGCCTACTGTATCATATCATTTTATATCATATTATACTGTATTGCATCACATTTTATTGTATTGTACAGTATATCACATTGTATTGCATTATGTCATATTATACTGTACCTGTATAGTGGGCTCACTTTTTCTTTTCATTTCATATCCCATAATACTGTAATGTATGGTATTGTAATATAGTGTATCATATTGAGGGCTTACTGTATTATGTAATTTCATACCATAGTATATCTTACTCATTATACTACACTGTATCAGACTTCAGACCTATCTTACCATAAAGTGTGTTGTATTATGGACTTATTGTATCTTAGAATTTCATATCATTTTCTATGGTTTAGTCTTGTATCCGACCTTGGACAAGCAGAAGAAAATGGATGGAATGGAGCATCATATTATATTGTATGTTATCATATCATATCGTATCATATTGTAGACCTTGTGTGCCACATTACTTCATATCATACTGTAGTATATGTTACTGTGTCATGTTGTAGGCTTCCTCTATCAGTTCATAAATGTATTCAAACTGTATCTTATCATATTGTACTGTATAGTATTGTATATTACTGAATAAATTCATAATGTATTATACTATATCATATCATACTTCATCATAATATACTGTATCACATTTTTCATTTCATAATGTGGATTTATTGCAGGCCTAATATTGCATTATGTCGTATTATACTGTCTTGTACTGTGGGCTCACTTTTTCCTATCATTTCATATTGCATAAGATTGTAAGGTATGGTATTGTAATGTAGTGTAGCATACTGTGGGCTTACTGTATCATGTAATATCACATCATCTTACCATATTGTACTGTATCACCCCTTATTTAACTTTATCATATCATATCATATAGTGTGTTGTATTATGGACTTATCTTAGAACTTGACATTTTCTATGGTATAGTATTGTATCCAACCCCAGATAAACAAAAGAATATGGATGGAATATCATATTTTAATGTATGGTATCATATCATATCATATCCTATCATATCATATCATATCATATCATATTGCAGACCTAGTGTATCATGTTGTTCATGTATTATATATAGATATATTCATATCACATTGTAATACATAGTATTGTGTCATATTGTGAGTCTACTGTATCATATAATTTCACATCAAACTGTATCTTATCTTATACTGTATAGTATTGTGTGATGTATTAGAATGTAGGCCTAGTGTAGTATATCACATTCGTACCGTATTACACTGTATAATATCACATTGCATTGTACTGCGTGTTGGGCCTACTGTATCAAATCATTTGATATCACATCATTTTGTGTCATAATTAAGGTCCACAGTATTACATCATATTACAAGTATTTTGTGTAACATCATTTCGTATTGTAACAGAAATCCAACAGGTCACGAAACACAAAGTGGTTGGATTATCAGGCTGGTTTCAAACAAACCTTCACAGCCTTTCTCAGATGTAGAAAACCAAACCATTCCTGCTGTACCTCTGTTTAAGTCAGTTAACACAAGTATCGCTTCCATAAGTGCTTCTTTAGTCTGTATTCAGATGTCACAGGACCGTTATGGAGGCTCACACAATAGTGGTGCATTGCATGTGTCATAGATTTTCAAACTTATTTTGCCATTTAAGTCCTAATTTATGACCATCGAGAGCATGAGAAACACTCGCCCCCACTTCTCATAAATTCTCATTTGTTAGACAGCGAATTCTGCTGCCTGTTTCCTAAAGTCGCAGTTAGATGTGAAAACATGCAGAAATTGACAACAAGATGCATGCATGTGAGTTTTAATTACAGAGGGGAATTTGCTCGAATCCTGGGGCCTTTATGAATCTACTTCCAAGACGTCCAAAGACAAGTGGAAAGGAAAAAACAGGCTAATAACAGAAAGACATACAGTTTGTAATGATTTCAGTGATCAGTCAGAGGCTCAGCTTCCACACAAACACAGTTGGTGCCACTGATGGTAGTTAGCTTGTAACATCTATACGTTAAGGTAGTGTCTACGGATACGGACCCGTATCCGTAGCCCACAGGCTACGGGTACGGCACTTTCCATTTGCCAGACAGATACGGACCCGTACGCGAGTCTCGCGAGTCAAGAAGCTGCTAACCACTGCAAACTGTTGAAAGGTAAGCAAAGGTTAAGGTTAGGGTTAGTGTTAGGGTCAGATTTAGGGTCCGTACCTGTCGTACCGATGCTACGGGTCCGTACAGCTAGCGTCTACCGGGAGTCACGTGACCAGATCTTGCGTATCTGATTGGCAAATGGAAAGTGCCGTATCTGTAGTCCACAGGCTACGGGTATGGGTCCGTACCTCTAGCAACAACCATACGTTTAACTTCCTAGCACCTTCTCTCTTAACACATCTTGAGAGGGCACTACAGGTAGAATGACAGGATATTAAAGTGGAAGATAAAGATACAAGATAAATACCTAAATCTTTATTTACATGCTTTCACTTAATTTAAAATATAAATGCACCTTTTGTCTCCTGATCTATGTTGTTCTCCAATTATGCCGCCAAAACATAGGTTAGCAGTCGGGTTTTTAGGCCACTGCGTTGACTTTCTTCGTGTTTTTGAAAGCATGGCGACTGGCACGAAACAGATCCTGTTGGATTGTAAGCTAATAAATGTTGCGCAACAGTTACTTTTTGTGAAATTACTGCAAGACAGAGTCTACATACATATTGGTAGAGCTATGAAAATGAGAAAACAGCATATGGCTGCATTGGCAGAATTCCTGGTGTGTGCATTTGCATTGAAAGCACGCTAGATACCATTACAACCTGCTGCATATTACATTTTGTTGCACAGAAGCATAATCTCTGTGCAAATCAATATGTTTGCAGTGATTACATTGCACACTTCCACAAAACAGAACAATCTGTGTCGCCACGATCTCTAGCAACATTTCTGTGAAGAGTACATGGATATGTACGTACGCGTATTTGCAAAAGTACAAATACAGTTTAAGAAGATGCAACAAGATGTAGATTGTTAACAGGGCATTCTTTCCTGTGTGGAAGAATTTTAGTAACCCCAAAGCCGTGTTAGCGCACAGCAAAGCAAATTGCTATTGTCGAAGTAAAGATAAAGATACACTATCATTCAAAAGTTTGGGGTCACCCATGGCCATTTCATGTTTTCCATGAAAACTCACACTTTTATCCATGTGCTGACATAACTGCACAAAGGTTTTCTAATCATCAATGAGTCTTTCAACACCATTAGCTAACACAATGTAGCATTAGAACACAGGAGTGATGGTTGCTGGAAATGTTCCTCTGTACCCCTATGGAGATATCCCATTAAAAATGAGCCGTTTCCAGCTAGAATAGTCATTTACCACATTAACAATGTCTAGATTGCATTTATGATTCATTTAATGTTATTCACATTAAAAAGGACCCCAAACCTTTAAACGGTAGTGTACATGTAAGATAAAAATTTCAACAAAACAGACATTTCTGTTGATCAAATGATCACAAATTAGATTAAAAATCTTGATTTCTGTCAAATAGGATAACACAGATCGATTATACTTACTGCCGTGTGTAGTCATCTCCAAAAGGCCAATTTTGAGTAAGAAAATATCCTGGTTGAGTTTCTTGTTTCAACCTGTAGAGATGTCATCATGACTTTTACATAAAAGTAGTCTTTTCACAAACGCAAAATTGGCATCACGTCTACGTAGAAATGTCAAAAAGAGGCTCACGTTAAGCGTTATCGTGCGACACCCCTCACTGTTGCTAGAATGAATTCCTGGTTCAACATTGATCTTTAGGTAAACAGTTGTGTGTCTCCACTGTTTTCTCCTGCTTTTAAAGCCTGTTACTGTCATTTCAGGTTGTACTTGCGGCACTTTGGAGAATCCGGCTAAACTGTTTGCATGTTGATCATCTGTCTGTGTTTCTTGCGCTGTCAGATTTCACTGCGGATTTCTTTTATCTCAGCAAAAATAATGACTAAAACTATGAAAATAAACCCCAGCTGTAACAAACTGTATTTTTCCTTTACAGGCATCTCATCCACGTACTTTGGAGATTCGAATGTTTTCTCTACACTTAACTCCACTAGCAGGAATACAGAAGGAAGGTTAGGAAGATTAAATTTATATTTTGTTTCCTTTCTCTGTGCAAAGCAACACCATAACTGAGATGCTTTTACTGCAATTCAGTCCAAGTCGTCCACTTAGTTGCTGCACAGCTTTTGTCACATCCTGTATCACACACACAAACACACTTTAGAAATCCGAGAGTGTGTTAGACCTCTCTTCCTCCTCACCCACAGTTCCTGGCCCCAGGAGGTGGAGGGTCTCTTCACCCGTCTCACCCGTCCAACCCAAACACACAGCCAACCCACACATACTGTACGAACACACACTCAGACACACACACACTGGCAGCAAACCACATCAGAGGGGGTCCATTCCTCCCCAAGTCCGCAGGTCTCTGGATAAACATATTATTCTGGATTAAATGTTTCCCATATTTGTTATTCTTGCCTTCGAGACTCCAGGTGGAATTGGTATGAAACCAAAAATCATATGTACATTCCTTTGAAAGAAAGAGCGGGTCGAGGGGGGGAACGCTTCCGAACAGGGATCGAGAATTCCCTTTCGGAGCGAGAACTTGTAACAACATTTGTGCAGATTTTTCGATTGCCCCAGATTCTTCGTTGCACACCTAACAAAGGCGACGCTGTGTTGTCGAGAAGTGCTCTTTTTTTCCAACTCGTGCCGCTCCGCTACTCAGCTGCTCTCTGCTAAAAACCAGGAAGTG